>NW_012154062.1:3477994-3497371 GCF_000956105.1 Propithecus coquereli
TTTTTTTTTTAACTTTGCCGTCTGCTGAGGCTTTTGCAACAAAATAATTACTTTTGTGCCAAGTACTTAGGTAACAAGATAAACAAGAGGCAACATAAATGGAATGTAAATATGGAACAAGTGTCTGTAAAGGGAAAGGCAGCCCAGGGCAAGAAAGAGCTTGGCTGGGTTTTCTGCCTCTTGTAAATCCCAGGGGACCCCCAAAAGCTTCCTCCCTCCATCCCTCGGTGGGTCTGTGGCTCACCAGGGAAGGGCTGGTGCCCACATCTCAGGGTGATGGGAGCCTCACCTCTGCCGTACCGTAAGGGCTAATGGTGGGGGGCTAGGGTGCAGGATTCCCATCTTAGAGACAAGCCCCCTCAGGGCACTGTTCATAAACCAGAAAGCTGGGTCTGGGTCCTGGCTCTGACCCCAATCTCTGAGTGACTTTACGTCAGTCACTTCTCTTCTCTGGACTCCTATGTATCTCCTTTCTAACACGAGTGGTGGAACTGGGTGAATTCACAGAGTCCCCAAATTTCTACCCAACATTTTCACTGCTGAGGAGACTTTGGAATCCACAGCTCAGGAGCTAGGAAATGTGAAGTCTAAATTCAGGTCAAGGTGAATGCAAGAGAGGAAAACGTGGACTGTTCGAGGCAGGTTGTATTAATGACTCAGGCAGCAACGGACCACATTGCCATCAATGACAAGCTTTTCCAAAATGGTAAATAACTCTTGGTAAAGTTCTGAGCAACACAAACTTTCCTCGATTTACAAAGAAGACGCATTTCTGGAAAATACAGTCTATATTGAAACCATATTTTAAAATATAATTCGGTTTTATGTCATAAGATGGAGTTAAGTTCTGGGTCTGGCTAATTATAAGCAGATTTTTTTCACCTAAAGGACATTCTGTTATCATAAGGGTTGCAGAATAATTCTACCTTGGGAACACTTCCCCACACATTTCAGGGTTTCTAGAATTCCTGCTCCCCGCCATAAACACCAGCACTTACCCCAATGTTGTGATAAATGATAACACCTCCTCAAATTCCCAGGCGTAGCCCTGAGGAAGGCGCCAACCCCTTGAGAACCACTGGCTTAGTTATTCCTCTAGGGCCACACCCAGCCCTTTGCTGAACCCCACGTGAACTCACCTTCTCTTGTCAATGGTAAATGGTATCCGTGCCTACTGTGTTAGTCAACACACAGTTATGAAGCTGCACCCTTGCTCTGCACTGCGCTGGGGCCAAAGAGGTGAAATATGTATTTGACCAAGCAAGGCTTGGGATGCTCTGACGACTAGAACCAAGTTCCTCTTTCTCCCTCCCTTCCCCCTCCCTCTCTACTTCTTCCTCCTCCCTTCTTTCTTTCCATTCCTGTTATTTTCTTTTCCTCACTGTTTTAAAATTTGGTTTTCTTTTTGCTTTTGTTTATTTTTATGTCATTATTTTTTGCTGACACATAATAATGGTACATTTTTATGGGGTACCTGTGATATTTTGATACATGCATGCAATGCATAAGGATCAAATCAGGGTAACCAGGATATTCAATACTTCAAATATTTATTAACATCATTTCTTTGTGTTGGGAACATTTCAAATCCTCTCTGCTAGCGATTCTGAAATATGCAATGCATTCTCGTACACTCGAGTCACCCTGTCGTGCTGTCGAACGCTGGAACTTTTTCCTTCCATCTCACTGTGTGTGTGTATGCCCCCTTTCTCTCTGCTTTTCCTTCTTTCTTCCCATCCTTCTGCCTAATGCTTCCTAAACTCTGTTCTAGGGACTGGCATGAGGCTGGGTAAACAAGGATGACCAGGTGTTGGGTACACATTCAGATTTGTGGCTACTCCTCCCAGAGATTCAGATTAGAAAGTCTATGGTTCTCACACAAATGTTGTTCCCATATACAACCCAACAGAAATGGGCGCCCGTTGTCAGCTCATTTCAGAGGAAGACTCTCCGTTTTGGAATCAATATCTGGAGAATCATTTCAACTAGACATTGCACCTAGAAGATGTACAAATTAATCACTTGGAAAAATATCAATCTCAAATAATGCAGCTTCGGTACAAGAGCAGTTACAGAAAACAGCTCTCCAGGGAACCAACATCTGGGGCTGGATTTGAAATCAGTGGAGGTCACACATGCGATTAACCAGCCAGAACACAACAGCGCCCTGATCTCACACACAGGGCTGTTTATTTGTGTCAGCTACCAGATCCTTCTCAATAGTTACGCGGCATTTAATAAGCAACAAAGATCAGTTGTAGAAGTGAATTATAAATGATCGTGATTAATAATGAAAGATAAGATACATCCAACCCAGATGTGTCTACATGTGGGAGGGAATGTGACATAGACCCATTTTTTAACCAGGCAGAAAGATTAAAGGAGGCAGCTTGTGGGGGGGAAGGGGATGTAGCTTGCTTGCAGCGTGTGAGTTTGCCAGGGGTGCCGCGGAGAGCTGAGCAGGGAAGAGAGGCTGAAGCAGGGGAGAGCATTTGTGTCTGTCCCCACCTGGGCTGGAATCCCAGTCTGGCCCTTCCCTAGGGCCTGGGAGTGCAGGTGAACTGTTCAACCTTTCATAAAATGAGGAAAATGATACAGACCCTCTAAGACTGCCAGGTGAGTAGTTGGGATAATACACATCAAAGGCTCATGGTGGTTCTGGCAAGGTGCAGATGCTCAGTATGTTTCAGCTCTATCCACCCACCAACTCCACCTCACTATAGGAGGTTTAGAACCAAAATTGCTCCTGCTACCACCTCAGAGACTCAGGAGGCAGCTTGGAAGGCAAGTATTTTCTTCCTTGTAAAGGTTTAGCATCTTCACAGGATAGGTACTGATGCTTTCTCATCAGTAAATCTTTTGTAAGTACCAACTGGATGGGTTCTTCTGTTCAATCCTTGAAACTATGGGTGGTGACAAGCCCCCCTTTCTAGTTCAAGACTGCTTCCTTCAATTTCCTACCCCTACTCGCAACCTCCAGCGGTTGCTGGGACCGCTGGGGAGTAAACACAGTGATCCAACTTGATGCAGGTTTACCCAGGAAATCCCTAAGCCCCTGGCATTTACTGCTGGGAATCACTTGTTGTCAGAGTCTTTGCAGCTTTTCCCCAAGGCACTGAATGGACATCTTCCTGTGGTTGCTAAACAGGCTCAGTCCTTTCAGAGAATCGAAGGGACCAGAGCAGCCACATTCTAACCGGAAGTCAGGAGGCCTGCAGGGCTGGACACTTTTTTTTTTTTATTTCAGTATATTATGGGGGTACAGATGTTTAGGTTACGTATATTGCCCTTGCCCCCCTCCCCCCCAAGTCCGAGCTTCAAGCGTGTCCATCCCCCAGGAGGTGCGTATCGCACTCATTGTTTATGCATATGCCCGTCCCCTTCTCCCCCCTCCCCCTCCCCCTACCCAACATCCAATAAATGTTATTCTTATATGTGCACTTATGTGTTGATCAGTTAATACCAATTTGATAGTGAGTACATGTGATGCTTGTTTTCCATTCTTGGGATACCTCACTTAGTAGAATGTGTTCCAGCGCTTTCCAGGAGTATATAAGAGGTGCTATATCACCATTGTTTCTTAAAGCTGAATAGTACTCCATGGTATACATATACCACAGTTTACTAATCCACTCATGTATTGATGGACACTTGGGTTGTTTCCACATCTTTGCAATTGTGAATTGTGTTGCTCTGAACATTCAAGTACAGGTGTCTTTTTCATAGAGTGAATTTTGTTCTTTTGGGTAGATGCCCAGTAATGGGATTGCTGGGTCAAATGGTAGTTCTATTTGTATCTCTTTAAGGTATCTCCATATTGCTTTCCACAGAGGTTGCACTAGTTTGCAGTCCCACCAGCAGTGTATGAATGTTCCTATCTCTCCATATCCACGCCAAAATTTATTGTTTTTGGACTTTTTGATAAAGGCCAGTCTAACTGGAGATAAGTGATATCTCATTGTGGTTTTGATTTGCATTTCCCTAATGATTAGAGATGTTGAGCATTTTTTCATATGTTTTTTGGCCATTATTCTGTCTCGTTTTGAAAAATTTCTGTTCCTGTCCCTTGAAGGCTGGGCACTTTCTCTACCTCCAAACTGACCTAAGCAGCACTGATTGGAGGATGAAGTGCATGACCATATGCCTGAGAGTAGAACTGAAATGAAAAAGGAAGCAAAGAAATGAAAGTTTAAGTGAAGGGAGGGTACCAAACTCTAGTCGATGAAGGATCTTAATGCTGAATTGTTAGGGGTTCACAGGGTAACAGAAGAATGCAAAGAAGACAAAAGCAGCCTGCTAGGGAAGACATTTCAGATGCCATACCTTTCTCCAGCGTGCAAGGCACTGTTGTCACCCTTGTCCTCCTGAGTGAGCATGTGTGGCCCACTTCCCACCTCAGGGTGCATGAATCAGGGGTGAGTCACAGAAGGCAACTCCTTTTAATACACCTCTACTTAACTCTCATTTGAAAATAAATTGTATTTAATAAGCGGATGTCTATAACCAGAATCCCAAATTATCAACTTATATCAGCAGAACAGTCAAGTTTGAGGGAACACCAAATGACAGTGAGACCGAAATTTTATTAATTTGCAGCCCGAAATATAATTATTTCAGAAACTGCCCCTGTTATTAAACCTATACATGGAGCTGAGTCAAAATCAAAAAGCTGTCTTGAGAGCTTAGAACCAGAGCAAAGAATTTAGTCAGAGGGGTGGCCCATTCGACGTAGCAGATGACCACAGTCTGATGCCCTGTCTCATGTTAGGGTTGCTCTCGCTGGTGCATCAGGAATACAGAGTCTATTGACTTCAGCGCCTGACACCCACTTCCTCATTAGGATGTTCTTGGCCATCAGGATGGGATGCTCTCATGGCTGAGAATCCTCTGTCTTCGTAGTTGGACTGGCAATGTCACTGCTGCCTTTGGAGGATCTGCTCTCTGTGACCCATTTTCTTCAGATGTGTTCAGGCCTCCCAAAGACTTAGAGTAATCATCAGACTATCATTGTTAGGGAATTCTCTCCTATTTTAAGCCTAATACTATCTCTCTATAATGCCTTCCCACTAGTGACCTAGGTTCCACTCTGTATAGACACACAGAAAAACTCCACATCATCTTCCACCAGGCAGCTCGTCAAGAGTTCAAGCCTTGTTGTATCATCAGGGCTGCCGCATACAGTTGTGCAAGTTGTGCCCTGAACAAAGGAATATAGCTGTGGGGAGAATATGCTTGAGAAAACTGGTATGGGGCTGTGCCCACTCTGTGGAGAAGTGATTTTCGCTTTTTGAACAAAGGCTCTATATGAACTAGCAATGGGCATGTGTATGATGGAATTCCAATCTCCACAGTCCACTAGCTGTTTCTCAAGACTTATGATGTTCTGGACTCTGTAATGTTACACTCCTAGGACACTTCAAATGTATCAATGTTGTAACTAACCATGGCATCCAGAATTGGCTACAACCCCCTTGATCCATAAATTACTATTTATTAGTAAAAGTTACAGCCACATTTTTGAAAAGCTTTCTCACACTGTTGATTCATGCTGAGCTTGTGGTCCACCAACACCTCAGGTTGCTTTTTTCTTCAGAAGTGATGATCACTTCAAGTCTTCTAAAACTTGTGAAAAATACGGACCATCCATTAACTGTTGTTAAAACTCAGCATGTTGATTTTATGGAGCACACATTAATTGCTGTTAAACTCAGCAATGATGCCGATTGAGGTCTTAAAAGTAGCATGATTTTATCTGTCAGTGTACAGCTCTTTCTCCTGCTGTAGCGTCATTCGTCAGGTTGATAACCTGTTTTCTCCAGTTTTGAAGACAGCAAGGCAGCAGGGAAGGAGAAGGAAAAGCAACCAATGTTTTGGTTGTGTCCCAGACACTGTACTCTTACATACATCATCTTCTTAAATCCTTATGACAACACACACAGATATGCAATAGTATTATTTTTAAGCTCAGAGACAAGTGACTTGCTCATGATTGTACAGCTAATAAGTGCAAAGCCAAGATTCTGACCCAATCCCATTTATTTTAAATGCTGAGTTCTTTGGACTAAAATATGAGGCTTCTAAAGTCATTCCGTAGAATGTCTCATTCGTGGGGACTAAGAGGAGAGCTCTCTGCATAACCTAGAGGCCTTAGTTGGGAATGGTTTATGTCACTGGGATCTGGGAAACTGTAGATTTCCTTCTGGAAGCCCTGAATTGGATTCCCATATAGGAGATGTTTCCCAGCTCAAGGAAAAGATGGTTCCTAAACTTCAGAACACATGACCTAAGTTTGCCAAAGTCAATATATCCTTCTTACACTTATTTTGAGTTCAACTCAATTCTTTTCTCTATAATCGTTGTAGCTGAACTCACACAAATATTCATCTATATTCTCTCTCTGGGGGAACCCAGCCAGAGCAAGCTGTGGACAAGTTGGAAGGTTTTTTTTTTTTTTGCCTTACTCCATTTCTATATGAGAAAATCAGAATAAAACAGAATAAGAGGGGACTTCAAAGAGGTTGTGGAAAATGAAATTAAAAGCTAAAAGTAAAAATATAAACTTTATTTCTCAATATAAGCTCCATCACGTTCAAGACATTTTTATAAGCAATGATACCAGCCATTTAGTCCATCCCTAAAGAACTGAGGGTCCTGGGAAGTTACCCATGTCAGTGCAGCCATTTTTACATTTTTAACTGAAGAAAAACAGGTGCTCTTTATAGATTTTTTAAGATGAGGAAACAAAGAGAAGTCAGAGGAACCAAATCAGCACTGTAAGATAGATGCCTAACGATTTCCCATTAAAACTCTCACAAAATTGCCCTTGTTTGATGAGAGGAATGAGCAGGAGCATTATCATGGTGGAGAAGGACTCTCCGGAGAAGATTTTCTGGGTGTTTTGCTTCTAAAGCTTTGGCTAACTATCTCAAAACACTGTCATAATAAGCAGATGTGATCATTCTTTGGCCCCCCCCCAGAAGGTCAACAAACACAATGCCTTGAGCATCAAAAAGCTGTCTCCGTGACCTTTTCTCTTGGTCAGTCTGCTTTTGGTTCAACTGGACCACTTCCACCTCTTGGTAACCACTGCTTTGATTGTGCTTTGTATTCAGGATAGTATTGGTAAATCCATGTTCCATCTCTTGTTATAGTTCTTTGAAGAAATGCTTCAAGGTCTTGATCCCAGTTGTTTAAAGTTTCTATGAAAAGCTTTACTCTTGTCTGCAGCTGATCTCGGTGCAAAGGTTTTGGCACTCATCAAGTGGAAAGTTTGCCCAATTTTAACTTTTCAGTCAGAATTGTGTAAGCTGAACCAATGTAGATGTCTATGGGGTTGGCTAATGTTTCTGCCATTGATCCTCTTTAGTTAGGGCATGAGAAACTCACGCAGATGGTCTGCCACTGTGGGCTTCATCTTCAACATCATCTTGTCCCTTCTTAAAACTAGTTATCCATTTGTAAACTGATGATTTCTTTGAAGCATTTCCCCTATAAACTTTCTGTAGAGCATCAATGATTCCACCTTTCTCCCAACCAAACTTCACTGTCAGTTGGATGTTTGTTCTTGCTCCAATTTTAGCAGAATTCATGTTGCTCTAATAGGGGCTCTTTTCAAACTGATGTTTCTCCTTCTTAGTGCCTCAAATTAGATCCTGTTCAGGTATGTTATAACAAGTCAGTATGAGTTTATTTTGGTGCCCCCCAAAAATCAAAATCCACACATAGTGTTTTCCATGAACTTTCAGGAGACCCTTCATATTTGAATTGTAATCCTGGAGAGATCACTTTGTCCAATTCCATCATTTTTGGGATGAGGATGCTAAGGACCAGGAGGTTAAGCAACTCTGTTAAGCCTGTACCAAAAGCTGCTAGAGGAGACTTGTCCCTTAACTTTACAACAGGAAAACTTCCCATCACAGCACACTGCCTCTCTTTTTATTTCAAAAGGACAGAGTGAGTTTTCTAAACCAGGCTATAATTAAGGACATCTCTTTAACTTCTAACTATCCCTGATGAATGGCAACTGCTTTGGCCCTCACTGGCACTCTGGGATGTTTTGAGGGGCCTAGTTTTATGCAGGTTGCAGCCAGTCCTGGTCCCATCCCCGCCCTTCTCTATGTGCTTGTCATCCTCCATTCCTTTTCCTCACCTAGCCCTTGAGCAGTGCTCCATACTTGACAGCAATCAATAACCTCCTTATTAATTAAATGACACTTTATAAAAGCTCTCCTCCAGGGGCTCTGAGAAAGCCAGCTTTGGCTAGCTGTAAAGTTTTCAGTAATCATTTAAGAAAAAAAACGTTATTCATCATCTTTATGGCAGATCACGGCCGCCACATTCTCCCCAGGAGTTCAATCCATCAAACTCCTCAATGCAAGGACGGCTAACAAGGTCCCTGTCACTTGCCTGAAATATACAAGCATCACCAGAGGCTCCTGAACTCCCACCAGGAGCAAAGTTGTAGCCACCTCCCCAGCCCAGCATCCTCCACCCAGAGAACCAGCAAGATGGTCTTGCTCTCTTTCTGTCTTCATTTGTAAAACAGGCGTGAAAAAGGAAATCCTTCAAAGTTTCCTCCTCTCATAACAATGGTTTCCTACCGGCAAGATGTCTGATGTTATGCACCCAACTTTTTATGTCTGAGCCATGCATGAGAAAATGGGTTGGCTTTGGTGATAGGTAGGTTCTTTGGGATTTCCAACTATCTTGTCCACTTTCCACATTAACAACTACTACCATAACTACTAGATCTGTAATATTTTGCAAACTCATTTCAGTTAAGCTATCTCACCGGATCCTCACTTTACCTTATAAAATAGACCTGGAGGGGGTTATGATCATTCTCATTTTGCAGAGGAGGAAACTGAGGCACATCCACAGCACTTGGATTTTGGCGGTGTTGTAGGATTTGAGCTCAGACTTGGCTTCAGGTCCCATGTGTCATAAGCTGTTATATCACCATGCCTTCCATCCTCACTGCCCTTGTTTCTCTTCTGTGTGTAGTGTAACTGCATTTTTAATTAAGTCGCTTTTGTAGTACTTTCTGTTTGCCTGTATCAGGAACATCTTACCTTAAATAAAATGCTCAGGAACAAGACAGAATGCCATGTTAGGACTTTTCAGTCAACTCAGTGGCTGGAAGCTTCCACGTTGTTCTAGCCTGTGTGCAGAAAACTTCAGGCTGTGCAAATCCACTTTCCAGAGATCTTGGGCTACTATGAATAGGCCAAAGCCTGTCTCTGACCATGGGGGATTGAACAAAGGTGGCTCAGATCATCGTCTCAGGGGAAGCTCGTGCCATTTCTCCAGACACTGAAAAGAGGAAATTGGAGGAGATCTGAACTGAGTCGAGGACATACCTAGAAGTGTGAATGCACCTGTGTATCTGTAACGAGTCAATAGGACACACCCAGATTTAATTTCCATGCATCTTGTGCGCCATGTTGAGTGCTTTAACATGGGCTGTTTTATTTAATTCTAGTTCCTTGAAGTGGATATTATTGTCTCCATTTATCAGACAAAGAAGTGAAGCTCAGAGAGGCTAAGTGACTTGCCATTTAGTGATATACCTCCTTTCCCTCCCACCACCATAGATTCCATGGAAAATTATGGGTCTCTCTGCTTCTTCCTGGGTGGATACCTTATCCACTGGCCATGTCCCTATGGGCTGTAGCCTAATTCTTCTCTTACTACTATTAGTTTTAGCCCTGGCCAATGGGACCAGGCCATTTAGATAGCATGATGCTCACTCAACACTCAGGGCTGGAACAAAGGCTGTGGTCCTGCCCCAGTTGAGAACCTGGGCTTTTCCCTCTGTGAGTTGGACACAGATCCAAAGAGATGTGAGGAGGAGGCTTCTGACTCAGCATCAATGGTTCTCTGCTCTTCTGCTACCTGTCTCCTGACATGCTGAGCCACTCCAGCTGATTTACCTGCTACCCCCAGGCTGAAAGCCGGTGTTAGAATTCCCTGCACTGGAAATGGTTTCTGCAGGCAGGAGGGTAACAGAATTAAGTCATAAGAACAAGTGTTTGTTCAGAATGACGATGAACAGAGCCTGAGATGTGTTCCACTGTGTGTGGTCCTGGGCGGTGGGGATGGGGAAGAGAAGGAAAGGACTCAAGTGAGATTGGGGAGAAGAAAAAGAGGAATGAAAAAGAGAGGGAACAGGGACTGGTTGAGGGAACATTCAACTTCTTCATCTGGCCCAGTTTCTATCCCTTTGGGGTTTTTTTCTACACCCCAGAAACCCTCTTCCCCACTCTTGGAGATGGTCCACTGGTGTCCCTACCACCGGAATCAAAGGCACACCAGGGCCCATCCTTTATTCTCTTGAGCAATCTTGAGGAATAATTATAAAACCCCTTCCCAGTTCAGTTGGGATGTGAGACTCTCATAAGAACATCTGATAGGCAATGAATGATAGATAGATAGATAACAAATATTAGATATAGATAGATGATATAGATAGATAATAAGTTGATAAATAAATGGATAGATAATAGATGATAAAGACAGATAGAAGATAGAGATGATATGAGAGAGACAGAGAGAGAGAGAATCATTGCCTACAGATACCTAAAAATGAGTGAGTGGATGGTGTCCTGGTGCCTCAGTCCAACTTAACCAAAGACTAGCCATAGTAACAACATGGGTTGCACAAGCCCTGCCACTTGGAAGCCTCTAAGAGCTGCCCTTTTCCAAGTCTTTCTTATTCCTCCCTCCCACTTTCTCCTTGGCACACTTTCCCTTCCCAGGGGAGAGTTACTATTATAACATTTTTGAATGCTTACTATGTAAAACCACGTATATTAATCAGACATCCTCTAGTTGTCATCCTTACTAACTGGAAATAGCTCTACATAAAAAGGAAATTCATTTCCAAAGCTTAAAAAAGCAGGAAGGATTGCAGACCCTGGCAGTGGACCAGGGCAGATGCAGCAGCGGGTCTGGCCCTTTGGCTCTGTACCTGTCCTCTCACCTGAGTCCAGCCTCCTTCACGTGGAGGGCCAGAGCCACTTGTAATCCTGGAGGCCCTGGTCTCAGAGGCAGTGAACAGAGGGAGAAAGAGGCAGGTTATCTGCCAAGCTTTAGAATAAAGATGCTTGGGGAAGAACTCTGAGTGGTCTGATGTGGACTGACTTACTTTACCCCGGACCAATCTTGAAGCCAAAAGGATGGAAAGCCAGGATGGGGGAGCCAAGCATGTGGGTTCCTGCCCCAGTCTGCAGCCAGGGGTTGGGGTGTTGTAGTGGGAAGCTCTGCAGGCTGTAATAAGGAGAGTGGAGGCAGATTTATACACAAGAGGAATTGAGGGTAATCTTGCTCAGAAAAAGGGAAAATGAGCCCCGCAAACATAAAGCAACAGATGTACACTAAAGCATCGTGCATTCATCATTTCATGTAATCCTCAGGCAGGACCCTGTGTGTGTTGTTTAACACTGTACCGTGGTAGCCAGAATAGGGCCTGGCTCATAGCAGGTATTCAGATACACACGAGTGAGAGTAGGGCACGCGCTATTATCAAGCCCATTTCATGAGGGTTGGCAGGGCGAAGAAACCTGCACAGGAGAGGCTCTGGCCTCAGAGCTGTCTGGCCTCCTTCTGCCTCCGTGTACCCCACAGGGTTGCCTCCTGCTGTTCAGAGCCACGAGCTCCCTGACTGGCACAGGCTGCCTCTCCCAATCGGAGCAGGGATCCACGCAAGGGCTTGCTCAAAGGGCTCTTCCTTCTCTCTGAGCAGGCAAGGGACAAAGCCCAGCAGATGGGGCCAGCTCAGGTGTGAGGCAGACCTGGCAGGGGATGGAGGATGGGCAAACAAATTGGAACCAAAGCTGGGGAAACCCACCCTGGACCCTGAGCAGGTGCCAGGCGGGACAGAGCACAGCATATGGAGCACTTATTGGGTTCAGAGGTAGCCCAGGTAACTGTCAGGATACAAGCGAGGCTTGGGGAAGGGCAGGTCAGCTGGGGACCCTAGAAATCAGGCTGTTGGAGGTGTGCATTCTGAGCAAAGTGGTTAGTTGAAAGCAGGAGTCCAGCCACATGAATAGGACCCAGGCACAGTGACCAAGACCCAGCCAAGCCAGCTGGCTCCAGGGAGGACTGGCCCAGGGCAGATTATCTGCAAGACAGCTGAGGCAGAGGCCACATGGGAAGGGAAGGATTGGCTGTCAGTGGGTGCCCAGAGCGCACCCCGATATACTGAATAGGAAAGTAACAACCAGACTCATTCCAGAACCCTCCCCACACACTCACACTCACACTCACGAAAATTCCTGCTGGGAAGGCAGAGAAAGAAAGGGATTGGTGGGAGAAGGCAGGAAGAGGAGAATCCAGTTGGAGTCAAAAGGAGCAGGAGAAACTTCCCTTCTGTGTGTTGGGCACTGGGTCACTCCTGCCTTTCTCTTCCCTGAACCAGGCCCCCTCAGAACTGTCCCATCTCCACTTCGTTTCCTCCTGCTCAGCTGGTGGCTGAGACTGCACATCCCTCTTCCTTCAATTTCCCAAAGTTACGCCCTGCAGTTGGCCTGCAGCTGCACCCAGATCCCCTTCTCCCTGCACCCAGCCAGGCCCCAGTGTCAGGCTGTGGGGGTCTGGACACTGGGCCCTGACACAGCACCTTGGACAAAGCCCAGTTGGGCTCATGGCAACACTGAGCCCACCCCAGGTGGCCCACTCTTCTCAGAGAGGAGTGTTCTCTTGCCATCCTGGAGTGACACAGAGTCTCTGAGGGCAGCTTTGGAGAAAGACAAAACAAGAAGCATTTGGGTTTACCTCCCCTCTCGCCATTAAACCGGTGAGAGGACGCACGTCCCATATCGATGCATCCTTTAGCAGCTGGATTCAGCAGCCAAGAGCGATGAGTTTTGGTAATTGGCTCCCCCAGAGGAGCCTGGAGGCCACAGCTCCCTGGGAGAGCTGCTCCGCAGTTCCTAGAGCAGGAGGCCCTGCCCCAGCCCTGAGCCTCCTGGCCGGCTGTCCCCAGGACTGGCCTCTGGCCAACTCAGAGCTCGGCCTGGCCTTGCCGGCAGCAGAGCCCCCTGCCTGCAGGGCTGTGCCCGCCGGCTGCCAGAGCAACACCAGCGGGGAGAGGAGCTATTAGCTCCTCTGAAGAGCATCCCTTGATCAAATAAACTAACTGCGCTGTTTACTGTGTAAACTTGGGCCGGAGTGGCCACACGGAGGGGGGTTCATTACAAGGGCTGTTAATATTTATAACTGACATCAGCAGGCTCCTAGCGACACCATAATGAGCCTGTGACAGCCCAGTTGCTGCAACCGACCTTCCAGCAGAAGCAAAGGGAGGAGGGAGAGGAGGAAGGAGCACAGTGGTCCAGTTGGCTGGATGCCATGCTCCAAGCAGGGTCCAAAACCTTTCTGGCCTGGATCTCGGAGCCCGTACAAGAAGCAGACATGTCCTCTGAGCACCTACTGTGTACAGATCATGGACCCGGTGCTGGGGATGTGCAGTGGATGAGGATTCCCAGAAAACCACCGAGTAACCAGGGGAATGAATGCTACAACAGGGGCTTGAGGTCCAGACTGGGGTCGGCCCCTGGCCCCTGGTCAGGGAAGCCTTCCCCAAGTAGAAGCATACAGTCTCCAGTGGAATAGCCTCCACTTGGGGGAAAAGAGTGATCTTTCTTTACAAAGGGGAAGTGGGCTCCAAGGACCACAGTCTCTCTCCTGGGCGGCTGTTTCCTGCCTGCCTGCAGGAGTCTCCCTGAGCCCTTTCCGGCTCTTTCCTGGGCCAGGAACTCCACGCTGAGGTCCTCAAAGCTGGTGAGAGGGGGCTGGCGGGAGAGGCGGCAGCACGGGGCAGCGAGGGGACCTTGAGAGAGCTCGGTGGTGGCCCACGGAGCCCATAGTGCTCCCTGGGAGTGGCTGAGCAATGGCCCCCAGGAGCAGCTGCTCTTCCCAAGAGGGCCAGGTCAGCCCTGAACCCAGGCACCCGGGGCATTTCCCAACAGACCCAAAATGCATCACGCGCCCTGGCTCTGGGCCTGCTCTGCCAGCCCCACGAACTGTGTGGTGTCGAGGAAAGAACTTCCCTTCTCTGGGCCTGATTCCGTATTTACACAAAGAGGGATTTGGGCCAGATTAGGAGCCGGTCCCTTGCCCTAGCCTAGCCTGAAGGGCTTGAGGACCCCAGACTCAGGAAATGCATTCGCTTAGGGGAAAGCGGCACTTGGGGATGGGGTCGGGGGAGAGCGAGGGCGTACCCCAGGCCCAAGGCTGGGCTGCTGGTGCTGCAGGAACCCCCAGAGTGCAGACCATAGCGTATGCCTGTGTGTAGCCTTCATCGGATTCTTGAGTAGTTCAGAACCACTGTGTACACATAGGAATAAGGCCCTTCCAGACTCTAAGAGCCTCTAGTTCTAAACTTCCACTTACCACGGGACTCTGCCTGTGAGGGATATGATAGATGGGGCTGCCCCAGCTCTCCGAGTGCACAGCAGGGCAGCCTTCCAGGCTGGGGATGTCATTGGGGCTGGCACCCGCGTGGTGGCTTCACATAGCACAGGGCTGAGGGCACAGCATTGGAGATAGATGCGAATTGGAATCTCAGCTCTCCTGTTACAGAGAAACGTCTGAATCTCAGTGTCCTCATCTGTGACATTGGCAGGGACAGCAGACAAGTGGTTCGGAGGGGCAGGGGCCCCCAGGGACCAGGGTCCAGCAGCAGTTGGGAGCATAGAAAGGGTGATGCTGCCTCATTTACAGCCCCCCAAGTATTGATGTGGCCAAAGGCAGAGGAGCAGGAGAGCAGCAGGTGAGTCCTATTCCTGAGGCTGCAGGTTCCTAGGCACAGTGATCGCTTCTCAGCAGGAGGTGGCGGGGGGTGACCAAAATAAATTCAGTGCAAGCGTGTCTGTAGCTGAGCATTCTCCAAGAGCCAAAGGACCTGATTCTTCCTGCAAACCTGCATCGGCAGATGCCGCTCCCTCCCCATTCTTTAATTAATGCGGAGCCCAGGAGCCAGTGGGGGCAGAGTAGCCGATGGGCAGAGATGCTTAGAGAAGCTAGAAGGCCTCTCCTGGGTGCTCCAAATGAGAGCCAGGTCCCCAAGGGACAGGATGAAGCTAAGTTTGGAATGAGGGGAGGTTGTTTGATGGATGGAGAGAGCAAAAAGAAATCTATTAGCAGTGCTTTGAGCTCCTTAGAGAACAATTCCAGAGGAAGCCAAGTAAACAGCTTACTGATACTCAAGATTTGTTAATTAAGCACTTTGAACAGGCTCTGGGGGGAGGTGGGCAGACAGCTGGAGAATCTGACTTCCGAGAGACTCCCAGCTCAGGAGAGAGGGCAGTGGGTCTCAAAGCCAGTGGCCCGAGGTGTCTCCCAGCCTCCATGTGAGGGGGTGCTGTGGTCGCCACAGGAGGCCATGTCCGTGGTGGGACCCCACAGAGGGGGTGGGGAGGGGGATGAGCGGGGCACACAGTGGCTCCCATCTGGGTGCCATGAGCTGTATGGCACATGGAGCCAGCAGCATGTGCCCTGCCCAGGGGAGTGCCACCCGGCATCACCCGAGAGAACACCGGGGAGCAACTGCTGCCACTGACGCCTGAGTTTCTGCAGGAACACAGGCACCATGAGTTTGATTCAAGCCCAAGACATCCTGGGCTCCTCTTCCGAAGTGCACATACTCCTGGGGAAAGTCGTGTTGAATCACTGTGTCTTCTTTAAGGGAGGTTGTTCTGATCAGAGGGTTCCTTGATTGGAGAAAGGAGGCCTCAGAGGAGAAAGAGAAGGGGCCACTAGGAGGAGTGAAGGGGAGGGAGCTGGGGGCCACCCCTCCACCCAGTCCAAGGGAGGTGGGAGACAAACCCCACCTATGCCCCTGTCACCCCGGAGCCTGAGTAAGGTGCCCAAAGAAGAGTCCCCGAGTAAGAGAAGGGAAAGAGGAAAAGGAACAGGGACAGAGAAGGGAGCTCCTGTGAGCTAATTTCACGTCCCATCGTTCAAGGGCTGGGCAAAGCCAGAGAGATTTGAAGGTGCAGAGAAGACACCCTCTTTCCTCCATGTGAAAGACACATCTATACATAGCTTAGCCCAGGATGTGACAAGAAGGTGGCTCCCAGAAAATACTCATCTGCATCCAAAATGGGCCCACCAGTGTCCGGCTGTGTCACACTGGGTCCCTGGGCACCCAGAAGAGTGGTTGGTGGGAGAGGAGGATGGCAGCCAGAAGCCTCGGTGACATCTGAGTTGGCTGCAGGCATGGTCCCTGGCTGTCCATATACTGCGTACACCCACAGGGAGTGCCATGGTGGAGCCCCCTGAGAGAAGGTGGGCAGGGGAGGTGTGAGGAGGAAGGACCCTTGTCCCGGGGGCTGGGGTGGAGAGGGGCATCTGTCATCCCCTGGGTGTTCCTGGCTGAGAGGAGGAGACCTGTTCCTGTTGTCTCCTCTGCCCCCTACCTGACTCTCCCAGCCTCAGCCTCCTCCTCAGCTCTGCCAGCTCCTTTATTCCTCACAGTGACTGAATAGACAGAGATGTTTGTGTCCTCAGGAAAGATAAAGAAACAGCGGCTCAGTGAAGTTCAGTAACTCGTGGAAGACCACGTTGCCTGGAAAATGCAGCGCTGGGAGGTACACAGGTTTCTCGACCTGCGGGCCAGCCCAGTGGACCTTCCACTGTGCACACGGCACCTGCAGCACACCCTGGCATGTCCTCCCACAGGGCCTCATCTAAATGCATCTTTCCAGACTGCTGCCCACATCTCGGACTTGTCGCTTCACTTTATATTGATAACATATTGCTTAAAGGTAAGGCTCACCTTGAGCGCAATTAGGCAGACCTTCCATAGCAAGAAGTGGAGTTATTTGGATCTACAAGCCCCACCTCCAGGATCTGAAAGAGGAGATATGTAGCTTCCAGGATGCTACAGAATCAATAACCATCGACTCCTTTAAACCTCTAAGACATAAATCATTCCAGCTGTTTGAGGTACGATGGACCACACGTGTGGACAAAAGGGCGACCTCTTTAAAAGCATCAAGCAAAACTATACACCAATCCAAGAGTGAAGGACCAATATGGTTAAGATATAAATTCTCTCAAATGAATCTACACATTCACCATGACCAATCAAAATCCAAGCACACTTTTTTAAATAAAAAATACAATTTGACAAGTTGGTACTAAAATATGTATAGAAATGCAAAGGATCTAAAACACTCAAAATGATTTTGACAAAGAACCAAGTTGGAGGACCCACACTCTGTGATTTGAAGACTGTCTATAAAGCTATACTATGCAAGACTCCATAGTACAACACAGGGCTGGATTTATATATCAATGAAGCAGAATACAGGGGCAAGAAATAGACCCATGTATTTATGTCCAATTTATTCTCGACAGAGGCGGCCAGGCAATTTTATGAATTAAAGGGAATTACTTTTAACAAACTGTGTTGAAACATTTGGAACTCCATACAGAAAAGGAAAAAAAATAATGAACCTTTATCCTTATGTCATACTGAAAAACTAACTTGAAATGGATCAAAGTTTTTTGTTTTTTTTTTTTTTGAAAAAGCTATAGGATAAAACTTTCACAACCTTGGGTCAGGCACATATTCTCAGCACACAAAAAGCATGAGCTGTTAAAGAAAAGGTGTGATAAATTAGACATTAGGCTGTATCAAAATTTGAAATTTCTGTTCTTTGAAAACTACCATTAAGAAAAGAAAAGCCACAGATCAAAAGAAAAATATTCACAATACGTATATCCAACAAAGAACTTGTATCCAAAAGATTTAAAGAACTCTTACAACCTAATAAGACAACTCAATTTTAAAAACTGACAATAGATTTCACAGACATTTCACTAAAGAGGGTATAGAAATACCCAATAAGTACGTGAAAAGATGCTCAACGTCATTAGTTCATCAGGAAAACATAAATTAAAACCACTATGAGCTGTTATTACACACTCACTAGAATGGCTACAATGAAAAAGACTGATAACACCATTAAATAAGTGTTGGTGAGAATCTGGATCAATATTCTCTCCTAGGATGCTGGTGGGAATGTAAAATGGTACAACTACTTTGGAAAACATTTTGATAGTTTATTATATATTTAAAGATATAATTATCATATGAGATACCATTTGAACACTGAAGTATTTACCAAAGTAAAGTGAAAACATATGTCCACACAGAGACTTATACATGGATGTTCATAGTAGCTTTATTCACAATAGCTCCAAAAACATGTCAGTCAACAGGTGAATGAATAAACAAACTGCGATATACCCATGTGATCGAGTACTACTCAGCAATAAAAATGTAAGGTCATGATATATTTGACAATACAGATGACTCTCATCATATTCTGCTCTGTGAAATCAGCAGGATATAAGAGTACTCGTGGTAAGATTCTGTTTGTATCGAACTCTAGAAGGACTGATTAATACTGGCAGCAAGCAGATCAGAGCTGACTAGGGCCAGGGGTGGAGAATGACAGTGTAGGAGCACAAGGAAATCTCTTTTGGGATAAGAGAAATATTCTATATCATGATTGTGGTGGTACATACAAAGATATATACATTTGTGCATGTGTATGCATTTTTACATATATATGAATGTGCATTTGTGCACTGAATCCCTAGGATCTAGCAAAGTCCCTTGCTCATAGTCGTGGCTCCACAAATATTTGGTAGATAAAAGGATGGATGAATGTATAAATCAATGAATCAATAATTTTTCTTCAGGGAGGAAGTCATTAAGGATGAATGAAGCTCTATGGGGAGGGCCATGGGTTCTGGAATGCAGGCCTCAGCCTTGGGTCTCAGGTCCTGGCCCTGTCACTAATGCACAGGCCAGACCTGATTCACCAGGAATCCGAACATTTAACGAGGCCCCAGGGTAATTACGATGCTTAAGAACGTGTGAGAAGAACTAGGTGAGCACGCACACACATACTCCTAGAAATACCTGCAATCCATAAGGAGAGATTTTTGAGCCATTGTTTCAAAAAATGCATTACTCATTGATCTGTATTTATCTGTATCTGTATTTTCTCACTCCGCAATTCCTTGCAGGAATCCCTCCAAGCTTCTTGGCATAGCATAACTTCTTTCTTCTTTATTAATAGGTACATGATAGGATATAGTGTGTGAGGTGGTCATTAGTGCTATCCAACAATGCTTTCTATTTGCTGCCCTTCTGGGCTCACAGTGGGATTGTACTTCCTTGCTCACCCTCAACTGAATGGGATCATGGGACTAGTCTTCGCCAGTGAACTATGTCTGCAGGGATGAAGCATTTAATCATCTGGTACAAGACCCTCCAGAACTCTCGTTTCCCTCCAGCACAGCAACTGGAAACATTTAATGTGGTGGTTGTTCCATCAGTCTAGGTTTCTGACT
>NW_012154062.1:3499321-3537690 GCF_000956105.1 Propithecus coquereli
AGAGAGAGAGAGAGAGAAGTTACTTGAGCTTATCAGTTGCAGAGCCAGGAATGAAAATTCAGATGCAAGTTCATTTTAGCCCCAGTTTTTTCTAGAACTAATTGAATAATATGGGAAGAGAGATAAAGGGGTGGAGGGGGAGAGGAAGGAAGGGAAGGGAGATGGAGGAAGGGAAGGAGATCTCTTTGTCTCTCTCTTTCCCTCTTCCTCCCTCTTATTTCTCCCTCTTCCCCTCTTCCAGGAGTAGGGGTGTATTGGGTGTGGCTGAAGACATCACAGGTGCTTCTCCAGTGTTCCATGTTGCATGGCAGAAAGGACCTTCCTGTCCCTGGATGAACTCTGGACTGGATCCGCAGTGGCAGGAGCCCCCGGACTAGCTTGCCCGTGAGCACTGGTGCCTGTCAGTCACGCTCGCCCACCAGCCTCCTCTGTCTTAACTTGTCCCTTTCACCGAGCCCTGGAGACTGACCGTGTCAGGCACCCAGTGGGATCGGGTGCAGTCCCCCAGCCCTCCCTGGACTAAGCTGTCTGAAAGGGATTTGCCTGTAATTCCAATCAAAACTGGCTGTGAACACGTTAGTGAGGGAGTGATTTTATTTTCTGTAGTCTTTCTGTAGTCTCCCATTCCATAAGCGTTTTCCCCAGAAAGGGATCTTCGGTCTTTTAGGTGCCCAAAGCTATCTTTTTTTCTGTGTCTGATCACATCCTGAAGGTAATATCTCCTGGATGGGTTATGCTAACTCTCTACAAAACGTGGAGAACTGGCTGAGCATTCAAAAGATGGTTAAACAGAGGATCCGATAAACTCATCTACACCAAAATGCTAGAGTTTGATAACCCCTTAATGTGTTATCTTTCCAAGCAGACTTGCATTATTACAGAGTACAGAGAAAGCAAGTCGTTTTGCATCCACCGATAAGGCAGTGGACTTTGGCTCCATTTCCCAAACATGAGTATGTTTGATGTACGTGGATCATAGCAACCAGGTGGTTGAGTATTAGACAATTTGGGATGTGGAAAGTTAAGAATTGAGCTCAGATTATGTATGAAATGGGATGCTTTTAACCAGAAATATAGATCTCACAACTAAATGTGGCTGAAAGATTGAGGAAATTTTATTAGATTATATAACAAGAACTCCGGAGTTTGGTAAATTCAACAGCTGGAAATGATTCTTCTTTCTGCTATACTCCATTTGATTACAAGGTGCTAGAGCTATTCTATGGGATGTGCAAATATGGTAGTCATTAAATAAATTACACAAAGGATCTATCCTCTCATTCCCCATATGTCCTTTTTCAGCAGAGAGAAAAACCTTTACAGAAGCCCCTTGTATTAATTAACATGGACTTAAAGTCATAACAAATATCACTTAAATTCTGATGGTCAAATGCAACAAAGGTTTATTTCTTGTTCATGTCATAGTCTGTTTCAAGCTGACTGGAGTCGGGGGAATGCTCTGCTCCATGAAGACATTCAGGGATCCAGGCATCTTCCATTTAGTGTCTCCAGCATCCTTTAGGCCCTCAGAATAATCTGCTGTATCCTCTGCATCTGCCCTGTGGATGGAAGGAAAAATGGGATAGTGGAGGCCCAGAAGGTCCCTACCTCACATCTGTCCACATTGCCTTGGTGAAAACTAGTCACAAGACCTCACCCATATGCAAATGGCTGAGAATGTCATCCCCCTCTGTGCCCTGGAAGCAGAGGAGAATGTGGATATTGGTGAGAACCGTCAGTCTCTGCCACACTACAATCAGACATCCTTTTGTCCCCATTGGTGAGGAGTGGGGCATGTGCTCATGAATGAATGAGTCACCGTCAAGGGGAATAAAAATAATCAGATTAGCTTATGGGGTACACAGACCCTAAGATGACCCTAATGATCCCCTCCTTCTGGTATTTGTGACCTTGCATAATCCTCTCCCCTTAGTGTGAGTGAAATGTGTGGATTTTTTTAACCAATAGAATATGGCAAATTGCACGATGTCACACCCATGACTGTGTTTTGTTACATGGTAGAGGTGATGGAATGTTCCTTTTGTGACAACATTATATGACACTATAGAAGACTCTGTCTCTCTAGGAATTCTTCTTGTTAGTTTGATGAAGTGAGTCACCATGTTGAGGATGCCACTTAGCAAGTCTCTGTGAGCAGCCTTTAGAGTTGGGGTGTCTTCAGGCCAATAGTCAGAAAGGAACCAAAGCCCTGTATTTTACTACAATGGAGAGTAAATGAATTCTGCCAACAATCTGAGTGAGTTTGGAAGTGGATTCTTCTCCAGTCAGGCTCTCAGATGAAAATGCAGCCTGGCTGGCTTTTGAGTCCAGGCTTGTGTGACCCAGAGCAGAGGACTCAGCTAAGCTGTGCCTGGACTCCTGACCCACAGAAATTATGACATCATGAACATGTTATTTTAAGCTACTAAGTTTGTGCTAATTTGTTGTGCAGCAGTAAAACACTAACACAGCTTAGTGTTCACGATTAACCACTGAGACAAGAAAGAAGGTAACGCATCTCACTCACCAGAGAATGAACACCTCATCAAAATCAGGCCCTTCCAGGAAGGACTATGGGATACCTGGCTGTAGGTAGACCACAGACAGTTTCTGCTTTAGACTGTATTCTACAAATAAAGGGTTAGGCT
Organism: Propithecus coquereli; assembly: GCF_000956105.1. Taxonomy (NCBI): domain Eukaryota; kingdom Metazoa; phylum Chordata; class Mammalia; order Primates; family Indriidae; genus Propithecus; species Propithecus coquereli. The sequence continues at coordinate 3,501,970 of NW_012154062.1, forward strand.
ACTTGGTGGCAAAGCCCTATGTTATAGTAGTCTCTGGAATAAACATATAAATGAAAGATCTTACATTCAGCATTTTAGGTTTCAACAGAAGTAGAGATAAGTTGTCTATAAAATGTTAATGAGCATCATAAAGTTTTAAATAGATAGTGTAAGACAGAACACATTAGTATTCTTTAGGTCCCAGACCTCTTTGAGAATGTGATGAAATTCTGAACACCATCTCCTCGGAAGAGGAACTTGAATACCCACACGTACAATGTTGTGTACAATTTTAGGAGGTTAAGGGACCATCGGAGGCCTGTCCAGAAGCCTCTAAGTTAGGAACGTACTACGTGGGGCTTGGCGACCTGGACTTCTGGGTCATATAGGTGTGAGAGAGTGACATCGGCTGATAGAGTTGTACTGAGTGTTCTCAGGAAACCTCGGTTTGTCTTTACGTGAAAGAAAAATGTTCCTATGTGTGACCGAAGGCTCACTTAAAATAGTCAGGGCTGGAAAGAGTGGAGAGCGGGGCTGATGGGCAACGATGGAGACAGAACCTTCCGGATTATCTGGGGTCAAAAAGCAGCTTGGGATAAAGGAAAGCTCATGAGTGGAGGTACGTGACAGCACCAGAAAGGAGAAGGTGAGAAATCAGACAGATGAGAGAGGGAGGGAGGAGCATGAGACAACCCTCCAGGTGGGTGAGGGCATTACCACCTCCACCCGTCCTGTCACCTGCGCTGGAGTGAGAAGGTGGAAATGGAAAGAATGAGTAGAAGCTGTGTTTCCAAGGGATCCAACTTCTCTGTGAGAATTGTTTAACTTTGTTTTCAATTCAACAATAATCCAAAAAAATTAATATGAGCATTTTCCACATCATATAGATAACTATCTTATAACCAGCTGCTGTTTCCATTCCCCTATCTGCCTTTGCATTGTGGTTGTGTCAGTAACAATCAGCACTCGCAGTAATTGACGTGTTCCAGTGATAAAAGAACAGAGGGGAAATTGCAATGTAAATGGCGCACTCCTGCCAAGTGAAACCAAATGACCTCATGGATGTCGGTGCATCGCCGGGAGAATTGAATTGTCACATGGTACATGGCGGCAGAGCCAGGCAAAACTCAAGGGACCTGTTGGATGTGTTCATGTCCTGGGAGGGTGACTCAGAGCAAAGTAACACTGACTGTAACACTGAATTAATTCTGTTGATTTGAATCGTTTGGATTCTATAATATTCATTGTATTTAATCCGCAAATTCGTGTTGGTTTTCTGGCGGCCACAAGACCTGCTCACAGACAGCCAGTTCTTCTCTCTTTCTGTACATAGAGTGCAATGGCACTTTGGGTCCCCCTTTTGTTGAGTAGGACACATGACTATCTCTGGACCATGAGTTGTGAGTGCAGAGTCAGAGCATTTCATGGCAGTGTGAATCCTCCCAGGGCTGTCTTTACCTCCAGCTACATTCAAGATTGGGACAAGCATCCTCCAGTGTACTACTCCAGCTGTGTCCTGCCTTCCTTGTGCCTTATGTAGGCTGATCTGTAGGAACCAGGTCTGTGGTCTCCTTTGCATTGTAACTTCTGATTGGGTTTGGCCAATGGAAAGCTTCGGCAAAAGGAGAATGGGGTCAAACCGTTCAGTCGCCTGGCTCACAGCCTCCCAGGTCACCCTGGGCTGGCTGCACCCATCTGTCAGATACTTCCTGGGTGCTGGCGACCGTTTCCCTACCCCGTCCTTCCAGGTAAGGGGGGGTCCTCATTACTGGACCTCAGGTACTAAACTGTCACTTATCAGTTCCCCTAACCCGTGCCTATGCCTTGTAACTAGTACAAAGTAATAGATCAAATGCCTCAAAGTCTTCAGCTCAGGTGTGCTCTTCACTTCTTCCTAGTCCTTGGCTAATGCAGTATCGGTGGCTACTGGATCAGACACCAGCTCCCCTCTGCTCCTTGATGTCCTGGAGGGTAAGAAAAAATAAATGTTTATGGCCACTGAGATTTGGGGATTTTTGTTATTATAGCCTATCCTGACAGTTACAGATGCAATGTTTATTTAAAAGGCTAAGGATAATGAGTTAATATCTAGTTTTCTGTTTTTAAAACTATGTCTTAAAACTATTTCAAGTTCTCACTGGAGAGGAAATGTTCCCTTAAAAGGGGCCACATGTATCTCATGTTAAGAAACATCGGTAAGGGGAGAAGGCTTTGAAGTCAGCAGACTTGAGCTGGTATGCTGGTGTTGCAGTTTGCTTCAGGCAATGCTTTTATAGATGATGCATCTATGAAAGAAAGGTAATAGATCTAACTCATAGGTGAGTTGTAAGGTTTAGATAATGCATCTAAAATGCTTAGCAGATAGTTTGGCATCTAGCATTTGCTCTACAAATGATGGCTAATATTAACTCGTCGATGGTGGCTACAATTAAATTGTAAGTAATGATAACCTAAAGGATTAGAAAGAGAAATGTTTGGAAAAACTGGGCAGGGTTGAGAGAAAAGAAGACATTAGCCAGGCAAGGAAGGTGCTGAGAGTAAAACAGATGATCAGGACAGAGGGAACAGCCTCCCCTCCAAGGAGGCAGGGAGACCTTTGCAAAAATGAGAAGATGTCCTGTGATTAGCCCAGTGGTGGAAGGTGGAGTCAGGCCTTGCCCAGAGCTTATGGCTGAGGCATTAAACTAGACGCTACTGGAGTATGTGTGAGGAGGTGGAAATGTGGGGTGTAGAGGTGAGACAAGACTCCCCATTTTTGACCTTCATCTCATTTCTCTGTCTCAAAACACCCAAAAAAAGCAGCATGGAAATTATCCCTAAAGTAAGCCATCCAGAGCAGTGCCTTTATTAAAATCTGATAAAGCAAGCAAGATAGCTCAAAGGTAGACCTCACCGGGCTCTTCCAGCCCGTTGGTCCTTCTAAGCTTTGGAATCCTCACACCTACCAGGTGGGGTGTGAAGCAGCTTAGGGACCACCTCTAGGTGAACTAGCCAATCCTCACGGGCCTTAGTCTTTCGCTTTGACTCTTCCTTCCCTCCCTGGTAGGGTGTGCTTCAGGTCCAGCCATTTTCTCCAGGTGGAGCAGGCTGGGGAGGACGGCAGCGCCAGGTCAGCCCTCCTTAGAATCTTCGCATCTCCCTAGTGTCGGCAGCACTAATAAAGCTGTATCCATTGCCACGTGCACCCCACAGCTGTTTTCTTATTCATGATGATGGTGATAATAATAATTTTATAGCGCTTGCACCCAGCACAAGCTGCAAACTGGAAATGGTACATTCCATCAGGAAACGTGTTCCATCTTCCGTTTTGTTTTCTTTCGGAGCCCCATGCCCCCCTCACACACCAGCGCTGAGCTCACATTTAATCTTCTCAATAATGCTGTGAGACAGTTGTCATTTCTCCATTCTCAGGCAAGACAACCGAGCCGCAGGGAGATGAAAGTGATTGCTTAAATGATGAGAGTGCGAGAAAGTGCTGATGTTGGGACACTCACCAAGGTCCCATCGGAGCAGGGCTAGGGGAACATCGGGAGAGGAAGCCCAGAACCTGGGATGCCAGGCTGGGCCTGGCCAGGTGTCCACCTACAGGGGGTGACCAGAGATTGGGGGGCTAAGTCCAAGAAATTGTGACCAGGAAAGTATAATAGAGTCAGAAACCCTGACCAAAGTTGGTGGGGTGGAGAGTACACAAGAAGGCCTGGTTAGAAAGGAAGGAGAGTTTGAAAAGCTAAATCAAAGAGGGTGTGAGCTAACCAGAGACTACAGAGATCAGGACTATCAGAGGCCGCTGGGGAGTTTCAGGCAGAGTTCCCTCCAGATACCCCTGGTGAGACTCTCCTGTTAGGATGGGGCTGGTTCACAAAGACACGATGTCACTGGACACTTTGACTCTAAATCCAGACCAGTCTTGTACCCCAAGATTCTTTTCCTGAGGTTCACATGTACATAAAATTTTGTGTCTGTGTGTTTGCAGATGTGGGTTCTTTTGGGGCAACGTTTCACAGCTTTTATTGGATTCTCAAATGCGTCTTTGCTTTCTCCCATCTAAGCAACTCAGCTGCCCTCGCCACGTATAGACACTGGTCCCCAGCCCCTGGCCCCCTTCATCCTGAGGTTTAATGTCTTGCCCATTCTCTCCTGGTCTTGGAGGACTCTCCATGAGCCCCTCTTCTGGCTTACCTCCACTGAACTGATTACTTGATTGATCAGAACCTCTTTGGTGTCTCAACCAGTACTGGACACCACAATAAATATAGCAAATATTGAAGACATAGTCCCACCCTCAAAGCCTTAAGATCTGGAATTGGGGACAAAACATGACCTGAGGAGACAAGATTAAAAGCACGGAAATCAGTTGGAGAGATGCAGAGAAGTTGCCTGTCAGAAGGGGGGGAGATGAGGAAGATGTGAGTTATCAGGCACCATGTGTGTTGGCTGTGCAGAGATGGACAGAGCCATGACCTTGGACACAAACCATCTGGGTTTTAGTCCTCACTACCACCTGCTGCACACTCCAGTGAGTTATTAATGCCTCTCATTTGCAACAATAAGGATGACAGTGTTCACTCTGTAGGTGTTGTAACCATCACAATGATCACAGTGGGGGACGTCCAGGATCTGAGCACCATAGGTATTTATTTAAGAACTATATATTGTTTGTTTTTACAGATCGATGAAGTCTTATAAATTAAATCATACTTTATGTGTTCTTTGTCACTCAAAAGTATACTGGGATGGTCATTTATGTTAACAGATGGAGCTCTGGTTAATCCATTTTCACTTATATGACACTGCCACACTTTATTCATACCTTCCTTGGTTAGCAGATTTTCTTCCTCCAAATCTTTGTTATTATAAATATTTCTCTTATAAACATACTTGCAGATGTGCAAGAGTTTCTCCAGAAGTAGAACTGCTGGCTGGTAGGGTATTTGCAGAATTATATTTTATGCTTTGTCAGAAAACTACATTTTTTAAGGACTTGTACTAATTTATACTCTCATATGAAAATTCCCATTGCCTTGCTAATACTTAATATCGTTAGACTCAAAAACTTCTTTGTGAAATTTTGATGGCACCAGAGGGTGGATGGTTTTGATTTGCATTCCTCTGATGACTACTGTGCTTAAGTATTTTTATCATAATTGTCTTTGCTGTACCAGTATTTTTTATGCTAAATGCCTTGTCATGTCTTTGCCCAACTTTCTATTTCTACTTTTTGGGTCTTTTTCTTATTGATTTACAAAAGTTCTTTATATATTCTGAATATTAACCCTTTGTCAGTTTATGTGGCAAATATCTTCTCACTGTTTTGGGTCTTTTTTTTCCTAATTTCTTTATAGTCTCTTTGACGAATGCCTGCAATTCTTAGAATGAATTACTATTTAAGGCAAGGCTAAGGACCAAGTCGCTGGCTACTATAATAGACTTTAATCGTAATCAAGAACTTCAAACATGGTGGGGTGGACTGAATATATATGACTGTCCCGAAAAGCTTAGAGAAAGAAAATGACAAACTCTGTCCTTCAAATTCTCATTCAAGGTAATGCCAGGAAACCAGATGTTTTTATAATTTTACTAAAATGTTATCTTATCTACTATAGCTGTCTAACCAATAGACCTAAAAAAATCAGTTGCAAAATTTGATCTTGTAGGTTGCAGCATTGCAACACAAATTGAATTTATGGCTTTCCAAGATCTCTTATGTAAAAGTGTGGGCACTGGTTGAGAAAGAAAGGGACTTGAGAATAGGAATGGGGACATTTTGGTCAATTTGGATAAATTTAAGTATAATGATGCTCCCTCTCTAAAAAAATTCCACTTGCCAGCAGAAGCAACCCATCTCCTTCTATCCAAAACACCAGCATATCCTTGCCTAAAGACCAGGTAAAGATCTCACCTGAAGCAGTTACCTTGCATGGGAGGTAACTGAGTTCCCTCCAGACCAGCCCTCACCACTCTCCATCACTTGCAGGACTCAGGGAGAGAGTGCACATTGTTCTTTTACATAGTGAAGGAATTTCAAGATTGGGCTAATTCATATCAGGGAAAAAAAACCAGAGGTGGCAATAGATTCTAAGACTGCTAGATCAGAGAAAAAGAAACACAATGTAGAATTGCATCAAAATTACTGATATGGGTGCACTTAATGGAGATGCTAGATTTGGAATCTAGATTTGTGTTAGCTAGAACAGCTGAGAGTGGTCCTAACAGTGTGCTTCATGGGTTGATTGCAACTTGAAGTCAGTAGAACTGCAGTTCATGACGAAGCCAGAATTTCTTTGATGTAATGTAGAGAAAGAAGTCCAACATCTGGAAAGACATTAGACAAATTGGAGTGGATTTATCACACATGACACCCATCATCCTTACTCTAATATCTCCCTGGAGGGCTCAGAGGACACTTCCTTCACCAACAAACAAACAAACAAATAAAAACCAAAAAGCAACAAAATAAAGCAAAGAAACCTGAGAAGTAGATTAGTGAAGCGGAAGCCAACCTCCTTGAAAAACTCTATAGGGCCTGTCCTCTGTAGAAAGAATTGACGGTGGTAGATGCCTCTCTAGTTACAGTGGAGATCATCATACCCTGGAGGAGTAGAGGCCAACGGGCAGCCCTTAACCAACAAAGTGACAATGGACACATTTACTGAAAGAAAACACAATGAGATCAGAATGGTAACCTTATAGCTAGACCCGCAGTGGTCTTTGGTAGAAAAGAATTCATCTGTGGAATGATTAGTAATGAAACTAATTTATTACTAATTTAGTCTCTAGGACTGAAAGAGATGCTTTACTTGCTTTACTTGATGTGGACAATTGAAAAAGTTTTAATTCTGAGGAACCAAATCTGGGAACCCAAAGTTATGGCCTTTCACCCAATTCCAAGGCCTGAGCTAGTTCACCAACTCAGAGACTGTTTCCTTTAAAGGAAAGAACAGGTATCCCTAAGAAAGGACTCCATATCCCTGCTACAAGTATGTGCTGCATATTTTTTCCTAAATGTTACCCAAAGAGACCTATAGGCATTTACCAGGGTTCCTGTACACAGAAGAAAAGGAACTAACTACCCAGACTTTGGGGAGATTACTAGATATTCACCGAGAGCTGATACTAATCCCTAGAGATCCCAAACATCTCTATGGTCTACCAGTTAGAGGGAGACTTTATGGTAATCAGAGGGTATCCCACACAGCATTGAGTCTAATTCATCTTTAACTGAGAGTGAGATCCCTCAAGATCTTGGCTTTGCACAGATGTCTATAATTCACCTCCCGCAGCTACCTGCATAGATCCAGATTGCACCTCTTGCCTCTGCACACCTGTGGAAATAGAGGTCCCAAGTCACTGGAGATTAGCAGAACCCACAGACTTTGGCATAGCTCACATCTCCAGATTTGTGTTTTCACTTCATTTTTTACTTCTAGGGACTTCTCTTTCTTTCTTAATTAGGTGCATGCATTTAAAACATAGGATTAATTTTCTCAATTTCATCAGCACTCCTAGGTGTTTTATAAAGAGGAAGGAGTTATATTATCTAGTCCAGAAATAAAATTCTTTATCATAGTACCAATAGCGCTTAGTACATTTGATTTTGTGCTGTAATTAGGTACATACATGTGTTTTCCATTTTACTCGATGCTAAGTTCCTGGCGCAGGTCAGGGACTGTCTCATTTATTTTTGCACAAGTTAAGTTCAACAAAAGGATAATGAATGCAAACCCTGTGCAAGGCACCATGCTGGCTGCTGGGAAGCAAGCCTGGGGTTCTTGCATTTAAATGTTTTCCATAAGGATGAGCCCCCAGCCAGCACCCTCCATTCCAGTTGGATCCATTTGCACTGGGTGCTGAAACATTTCATGCTCATTCTGTGTTTTTTCCTGTGCTATTTTCCCTACTTAGAATACCTTTTTCTCCACCCTTTTGTCAGCCTATTTCCACTGGCTTTTGAAGGGTAGGTATTAAGTCCCACCATCTTCATGAATCTTAATCTATATTGAATAACAGAGAAGCTCTGTCTCCTCCCTGCCTTTGAATATAATATGTGTTTATGCTGATCAATGTAAAATTTGAGTACTTATTTCTCCATGTGGTTTCATACTGTCGCCTCCCCCCTCTCCAATCCCTGGCTAGATTTCAAGCTCCCTGAAGATGAAGGCTGAATCTCATACCTCCCTCGTATCCTCCATGGCTCATTGAACAAGCGCTGGCTACATGGAGAGAGCTCAATAAATATTGAATAATTCAAGAGGAACTCAATAAATAACGATTGCTTAATTGATTAGCTCCACCAATAAATCTTGCTTTGAATAGAGGTAGAGCCACTGAAGATACTCAAAAGGCAATCTGGATCACCGTGCCTCTAAACAGGGGAAAGCTTGATGAATTTAAAGTCTGGCAGGAGAAAGCTGGAGAGACGGCCGGTTGGGCACATTATTCAACCTCTCTAAGCCCCAGGGGCTCATCCGTAAAATGGGAAAACAGCGTAGCATCTACCTCTCCTGGGTGGTCACTGTGATGACGCAATGAGGAAAATGCACCGAAGGCATTTAGCGCACTGGCTGGTCCATTCTACATGCTCAATAAGTGTTAATTGCTATTAGCTACTGATTGATCTGAAGGAGTGAATTGGAAGAATCACCATAAGGAAACTTTTCTTCTGCACCCATAATCCCCTCCACATTCATGTTTTACAAGCATTGCACCATTTTACTCTCCTAACGTTCTTGCGAGGTCATCAAGAATGGAAGTAATTTGTACAAGTGAGTGAATGTAGGGTCATTTGCAGACTGTCGTTAACTGTTAATACATGGTCCCTTACTTGATTCATGCCTGTGTCATGGGAAGGGCCAGGGAAGGAATGGTAGGCATTCACTCATGCATTTTGTTCTGCAAACATGCCTTAAGAACCTACTATGTATTAATACCAGGCATTGTGCTGGACACAAGGATCGCAGCCGTAAATGAGGCAGGCAAGGTTATTGCATAAAGATGCAGCCAATGTGTGACAGGCCTTATACGTCATTGAAGGGGGCTTGCAGAAGCTATGAAAGCCCACGACCAGAGAGCCCTTCACTCAGTCTGCTGGGGAGGGACAATCAGGAAAGGCTTTCTGGAGGAAGTTACATTTGGGATGCGACCAAGTGGATGAGATGGGGATGACATTTTGTCCCCCGCAGCAGCTGCCATGTGAATGGAAGATAGAGAAGACAGGGTGTCCATGGCTGCATTCAAACCCAGCCCAGGGGACTGAGCTGCAGGCCAGGACATTCCGGCTATGCCTCCTGTGCAGCTGAAGCAGATGCCAACAGCAAAAGCAGCACCTCCGTTCAGAGTCTGAGTCCCTTTTCTCTCCTTCCTGCATCACCCAGCTACCTCCCGGGAGGGAGAGCACAAAAAGCTGTTGTCTTCCCACTTGATATTTGAAAAGGGAGGGGACGAGAGAAGGTGACTTCCTGTATCTCTTACTTGGGATGGAGTGTTGCCGTGGAAACAACTTTTCCCCCTGGGATTGCTTGGGCTGGCAGGCAGTGACAGCCAGAGCTGGGGACATTGCCTTGGGAGGCCATGAAAGGCCTCGAGAGGTGATTGCTCACTTGGCTTCTTCCTCCAAGATGTAGCACTCGCAGCAATCTCTCTCTGCCCAGCCCCCAGCCCACATCCTTCCTCTCCTGCCGTGGTACCCACCTGCATTTAGCCTTCTAAACCAGAACGAAAGAGAAACATGTATGAGCCACCTGTCTACAGCATCTCCCTACATTTATCTCATTCAATCTTCTTAACAATCCTGAAAGTCATTCATTCATTCATTCAACAAATATGTATCAAGAACCAACTGTATACCAGGTGTAAGACTTATTTTACTACTGCCATTTTATGAATGAGATTGCAGAGCCTCAGAAAGGTTAAGTGACCTCCATCAGGTCACACACTGAGCAAATTATGGAGTCAATGAGCAAATGACAGGGTTCGAATCAGCTGACCTGACTTTATGCCAAATACTTTTCCCACGACAGTAGAAAAGACTTTTCCAATTCCGTGGTCTTTGGGTTATTCCATTTGGAGTTTTATGGACAAAAAGAATGAATCCTGGTCATGCCAAGCAGATAGTGGCCGAGTGCTTACTTCAAAGAGTTCATTGGCAAATTACATTCTTTGCCTCTCCACCCTGCTAGGAACCAAAAACCAAACCAAAAAACGTGAAGTTGAGTCCTTTGTCTTTTCCTCCATGACTACTCCTATCACGCTTTCCAAGAAAGGCTCTAATACTCACGCAAAGATGTAAGTGACAAAAAATAGCTTAACATGCTGCCCTACCGATGGATGAGAATTTTAGTTCTCTGCAAGGTGGGAGAACTTACATTCTTGCTGCTGCATCCCCAGTGGAGGTCTGTTTCCATGAAGTCAGCTCTAATGGAAAGCACCTGTTCAGTGTTAGCATGGCAGAAATTTTGGGGTCAGGGGCTAACACATAGCCCATAAGCCATGTTGTTTTAGAAGACAGAGAAAGTGAAAATCTCGGACAACACCATGGTGTCACAAAGCCAGCCAGAGGAACTGATTTTGGGGGTTAAAAGTGATGACACTCTCACATTCACTTTCTGCTTCTTCAACAACCCCCTGTGTGTGTGAAACTATTAGGAAAGGAACAAGCAGAGCTATGATGCAATCAAAGTCAAGGCTGCTCTGATACTCTCTCCCACGTAGGAACATGGTCCCCGAGTTGAAGTCTTAATGCTGCCACTTTCTGATTGAGTGTCTTTAGACAAATTATACACTGAGTCACAATTTTCTCAACTGCAGGATGAGTGTAATAATAGCAGCTTCTCAGAGTCATTGCGAGGACCTAACAAAACTGTCTGTGCATGAGATTGCAGACGCTGGCACCACGCAGCAAGGCGGGATGTGGAACGAAAGAGCCTCTGCTTCGGATGTGCCTCTAAGCACCTATCTGTGTGACCCCCCGGAAACTTCCCACTCTCCCCCCAGCCTCAGTGACCTCACTTTTCAGATGAGAAAAGCAACAGCCTTGTGCCTTGTTGGAATCAAAGCAGGTAACAAGTAAAAGTAATAGTGCTGTTCAACTACAAAGTCCTATTCAGAGGAAAAGACTCATCACCGCCTTTCTTCTAAGCAGGGCATCGTGCACCTGTGAATACCTACAATCAAGGTGTTCACAGGTTCCACACATGCCCCACCGGTGCAGTGCTGGGGGTTGCCAGGGAGTGGAAGGTGCGGGCCCTTCCCAGCTGGAGAACAGCACCGGGGTAACCAGTAAGCAGATGTGAGGGTCGTTTTAGACTGCGCTGTCTCAGCAATATGCTGGGGTGAGGAGGTGCAAAGGAGCAAGGTGCAGGGAGCAAGGCCAGCCAGGGAGCCCAGGGTGGAGCTGAGGCTGCAATGGGTCCAGAAGGATGAGCAGGTTGGGTGTCCAGCCTGAACACCTCCAGAGGCAGACAGGGCTGAGAAAAAGGCATTTGTGTAGGAGACACTCTCAGCACTCACAGGGAAGGGCTGCGAATGGGAGTCAGGGAAGGAAGCAAGGCCAATAAAAGCCCCTTATTGCGCATGTCACCACTGTTGGCAGAAGGTGCTCCCACAGCCTCCAATGAGGAAGGACAACTACAACATGATCATTAGGAAAAATTAGCAGGTTGCTCCCAATGCGGGAGTGGTGCAAAGCCAGCTCTGGGCTTCAGGGAAGTCCCTCCCAGCAAGAGGAGTCTAAACTGGAACTCTGTTGTCTCTCCTGCTCCGACTCTCAAGCCCCTACCTCTCAGGGTTACTGGGGACATTAAATGACACGGTATGGGAGGACTCGGCGCTCTCTATGCCCAAAGGAGCAGGTGCAGTAAAATTTAGCACTTGCTGGCTCGGGGTCTTGTGGCTCCTTAGTTATAGGGCTGGGATTTGACCTTGTGATGTGACCCCAGGACCACGTAAGGACCTGAGTGACCTCAGAGGAGGCCACAGGGAGCTATAGCTGAGCATCCAGAACCAGCGTGTTTGCCGCAGCCTCTCATTTCCTTTCAGAACAAACCTAAATTCCCAGGCCTCTAATTTTCTTGAGAAAGTAGGTTTTTTTACAGGTAACTCAATAAAACATCCTACCATGACTTCCTAGTGCAAACCCTAGTCTCAATTAGTCTTATTTTAGTGCCTCCTAAACTGATGGTTTCCAAATTTACCTGCACATCAACCATCACCTGGAGACCTCTTAAAACATCCAAAGTCCAGGCCACACCCCAGATCAACTAAATCAGTCACTGAGGCTGGGATACAGGCACCGATAATTTTTAAGCTTCCCAGGTGGAATTGGAATCTCAACTGCTGTTGCCAGTTTCTCCTACGGGTGCAGGCTGAGATTAGCAGGATTGTGCGGTTGGCTCTGCCAACTCTTCCTACCCCGTTTGACCTCTACGTAGTGCTACAATCCTTTTAGGCCAATGGGAAGACTTGCCTTTTCCATTCATACACTTCCACTGTTCCAACCTTTTTATTCAAAGCAGTCTTTCACGCACGCCTTTATGCATTCGTGCATTCATTTACTTACAAGAATATATTGAGTGTGCATTCTAGGACCTAGCAATGAGTTGTTGCCCCTGGGCAAGCATGAGAAGGTTGAGTGGTTCATTATGGTGCTACCCGCCCCTCCACCAAAAGCACCCCTCCCTCCTTCCTTCCAGTCCAGGAGCTCATTGGCCCAGGCAGAGCCCAGGGGTTCCCACTGTTTCCCTGTTTATAGTCAGTTCCCTGTGTGCCTTCCCCTCCTACTGGGGGTCCAAACTCAACTATTGTAGAGTTAACTATTAGTTTTCAAATTTTCTTGACCGTTTCTTTCACAGGGAGTCCCTCTGAGGTTTCAGGCAACAATAATTCTAGGCAGATGCACCGATGAGTCAGGGTTCCTGAAATGGGGGTGTAGATGCTTCATCCCCACTAGCCCTGAATGAGTCCATGCACCCTAAGGGCAGCGATTTCCACTCCTCAAATGACAAGGTCGAAAATTCCATCAGATGCCCATTGAATGAAGTTTAGGCGGCTGTGTGTTGGTTGGAGGAAGGGAGGAAGAAGGAAAGGAAGAGATGGGGAGTAGAAGTGATGGGAGCTAAGCCAGGAGGAGAGGAGAGGACGGAGAGACACAGAATGGAACCCATTTGAGATCTTAGTTTTCCCGCCCATCACGTTAGGGAGGACCGAGGAACAGGCCTTGGAGCTCACGTACACTTCCCTTTCAACTGTCCCACCCCAGCCTCCCTCCCTCTGCACTGCACTTGAGAACACAGAGGAGTTGCCCCCCAGGAAGGCTTTACTTCATTCAAAGCAACAACATCACAGCTGTTTTCTCTACTAAAAATCCCCTATGCCATGAAATGCCGTGATCTCCCCAGCCCCTCTCAGCCCTTGGGAGGGTTTCCCACTCTTTCTCCTGCAAAGGGTCCCCAGTCACTGAATGACTCCATCATCACCAGGATTGTCTTTGTCCCTTTGCACTTCCCTAGCTCTGCTGGTGTGAAATGGGCTTTCTGTGACTTTCCTTAGTCATCTTCAGTAATTAGCTCAGAAAGGCAGTCGCAGAGCTCACTTAACCAAGGCACAAGTGGAGGCCAAGCTTGGATGACTTGCTTGGGTTCACCCAGCTCCAGGGTCCTGTAGATGAGGTCTCACACCCCCTGAGTTTACTCTCCTTTCCCCAGCCTCTTCTTGTCCTTCCCAGAGGAGGAACCCTCTCTACTGTTATTCCCTGTGAGTCTTAACTCACTTGTCACACTGGCAGAAATTACACTTCCCTGAATTATAAGCCTGGGCGTCTGGGTATCAAGACAGAATGGAGGTTAGGGAGGCAGCTGTGCGTCTTCGAGATGTGTGTCAGGCTGGAGTTGTCCGGGCTGAGCAGGTGGACACAGCTGAGCTGCCGGATTCCTCTTCGATGATGGCAAGTCCACGGGGAATTTCTGTAGAATTAGATATATTGCTGGATGTGAATAATTAAGGATTGTGATGTGGTCAGGTAGATTAATGTCCTTCTGAAAGCTCCGGATCAATGTTGGAAGGGGGAAAAAAAATAAAAGACATGCATAATTTAAAAAAAACCATCAGAAACTTTGCTTGACATGATGACATTACTGATTTTTTTATGCTCTTCTCAAATATACTGTATAACCGTTATTAATTTAGTATCGTTAATAGCTCATCCTTCAAATGTCAGGCAAAAGCCAAAGCTGAAAAACAGAACTGCTTAGGGCTGGAAAAAGTCCGAGGAGGAGACGCAGAAAGTTCTAGGAGCATGAGGACCTTGGCTGCTTCCAGCTGCCTGAGAACTCCCAGCCAAGCTCTCGGTTGCTATGAATTCTCTCTCTTGACTACTTTGTTTGTGATTCACAAAGATGACCAAATCCTGCCCATTCGCCAGGCATCTGCTGCCTTGGCTTGCTGGCTTTATGCGTGGTGGAGTGGCTGGGATCCAGCATGCGAGAATGTTGGGGATGCTCCAATAGGTCTGTCCTCAGAAATAAAGACCTCCTGATGGTGTCCGATGTCCAAATGTTCATGATCAGGTTTTACATCCTGTTGGGTTAAGTACCGCCCTCTCAGCCAGGTCACTTAGAAAATGCAGATGCCTCTGGAGGGGACAATATACTACTAGTATTAGCAATGAACGTTTACGGAGCACTCACTATGTGCCAGGCACTATTCTAAGTGACTTACGTGTATTATCTCATTTAATCCTCGCAGCAACCAAGAATATTATTAATTCTGATTTTGTGTCTAGAAAACAGAGATTCAGAGATACTAAGTAACTAGCCTGAGGTCACGCAGCTAAGAAGTGCTGGAGCTGGGACTCGAACCAGGTCTGACACCAGCACCTGCGTCTTATTCCTATATTATGTATACCCTCCTGGTAGATTCCTGATGTATTAATCAGGTGCGGCTGGGTTTCTCTGCAAAGAAGAAAGCACCTGGCTCTTCCAGAGAGAAGGGGAGCTGACGGCGATGAGAGTGTGCCTGGGTAAAGGAGTGATTGGACAGAGGCGCAAAAAACTCTCCCTTTCCCCTGCAACAGCCTGTCTCCTCTGAAAGATTCTGGGGGAGCTCACGTGTCACCCCACTGGGCCCCATGGTGGGATGGAGGCTGCCCTTACTCTTCCCAGGTGGCTCCACTTGCCACCTCCAGCTGCTCAGAAGGTGACCTCATGGATAACTGTTGGTAGTAAAGGTTGGAAGCTTCGGTTTTCCAAAGACCAGTGGAGACCAAAAAGTCCTAAGAAAAAGTCCCAACATTTCAACCTAGAGTCGACTTGCGCACTCTAAGAGCCAAGGTGGGGCATGACAGGGACAGAATCCTTAAGGGATGGCATGGGAAATAGAGCTAACATGGAATCAGAAGCCCTGGGGTTAAGGAGGTGATGATGTTGGACAAGCTTTCTCTCTCTAGACCTCAGTTTTTGCATCATAAAACAAGAATGTGGTCCTGAAGTCCTCTGCTAACCTGTGTTCCTGTGACGAGAATCTTTCCTCACAAGGACAAAGTGAGCCCCCACCCCCACCAGGAGCCTGGACCCCACAGTGCAGAGGTGCCTGAGGTTTAGCAGGGTAAGAGGACAGGGTCCTGAGCATCAAGTAGTCAGCATGACCTGCCTGGCGTGGTGGGACACTCAGCAGTCCCTCAAAGGACCTCACAGTGCTGTGTCCTCCTGGGAATAGACTCAAAGATGGTCCTTAAGAGAAGCCATGGCTAATCCTACATTGAGCCAAAATACAGATTTAATTTATCTGCTCAATTCAATTGCTCAGGGAAAACAAATCTGAAGTTGTTTGACTGATATAATGAGTCTTCAATACAAACGAGCAAGGGGGTTGCCCATGTAGACACAGGCTGAGCCAGCAGAGGACAGTTTGCTCAGCTGCCTGCAAAGGTGGCTGGATGTCTCCGCAAACCACAGCGTGCACACACACAGACACACACGTTCTCTTATTATTAAGTTAACCAAGTTAGATCTCAACTGTGGAAATCTGCATTTTAATATTAAATCAGTAATTAATAGCCAAGATGCTTAGTTCACTTTCCTTTTATTGGCTCTGCCAAAGCTACAGAATGGACAAGGGTATCCTTTCTTTCAGTTAGCAAGCTGTCTCCCCCACCCCGCCACCCCTCCCCACCCACCTCCTGAGAATGACTATATTCCTATCTCATTTGCATCTTATTATTAGTGCATTGAAGCTATAGTCACGTACAACCTCTTTATATTCACTGGAAAATTAAATTACAAAAGTTTTCCTACGTTGCAATTTATGTTCTGGTTGGAGCCTATTGTTTTTTTTTGTATTCCGGCAAATATCACAGTCTCCGGGACTTAATGAATTCATGAGCATTGATTCCTAGGGGGAATAGTATGCATAGTATATTGGAAAATAGAGAAGCTCAGTCTAATGTCAAAACGTTTTACTTTCTTCCACCCGAGCCTTACATACACTTGGGAAATTCTTGTGGACGCCAGGCAGCCAATGTCTGCAGGCAGCTGTCGATGCTGCCTGCTGTAGTGAGGTTACCTGCAGAAAGCTATGCCTTCTGAATGTATCAATTGATGGACGCTGTAGGATCTAGATATTTTTATGCAATCTATTATTTTAGGGCAAATCAGTGCCCAGCCTCAGCGCCCACCCTGGTCCTACCCCAGTTCCTGAAAGCCAGAGCCACTATTTCTGTCTGTAATAGACTTCCTGCAGCCTAGACACAAACTTGCAGCCAACTGATTTATTTGGTTTGTATTTCATATTTTTTTTTCTTAAAAGCAAACATTTAAATATGTGGAGATTTCATTTTTTAACAAATCTGGATTTTGATTTTCATCAAAAAATCCGAAGGTCTGACAGCACAGACAACATGATAACAATTTAGGGGTGTTGACTAACAATAGTCAGCAATGTCAGGGGATATATAATACTCTACAATTTCCATGGTCCTCACCACTGGTGGTTGGAGGCCCAACAGGATTTGCCATTTTGTAAAAGCATATGTATGCTTTTGTTTCCATAATCTCTATTAATAAAGTGAGGAAACAAAAATAGACCCGCAGAGCAAACATCTCAATACAGGGCAAGAGTCTATTTTTTGAAGGGAGTAAAGCAATGTTTCTGTTTCACTTGCAGACGCTCTTACAGATTTTTTTTAAAAACCTGGTCTGCTTTATGTGACAATGTCCTGGGCATCATTTTTGTTACTTGCCTTGATCCTGAAGACATGTTAATTTTAGACCCCCGATCTTGGAGGTTTTTAGGGAAACCCTAACATCGTCTGAGGCCCTTTCAATCTGGTGTGTATCCCCACCTGGTGGTCTCAGTGTCAGCCCCCTGCGAGACCGAGGGTCTGGGCTCTCCTTCCCTGATGCTGCCACCTGCTCCGGCGCCTCCAGCTTCCCTGGGTCCTGAAGCTTGATATCAGGCTGAGAGCTGGGGCCTTGCTATTCATAACGACTTGTCTGCTCACCCTGAGTCCCTTGGTGTGAAACAGTAAGAAATGTGTGTGTGTGTGTGTGTGATCTCCACCCCCAGTTCCTGACACAGAGCTCCTAAATCCCTTGGAATTTCCTGGGTGATGGGAAGACCTTTTTTTCTAATTAGGCTCCTGGAAACCCTCAGGCTAGGGGCTGGTTTCCAGGGGAACCAACTCTGTGATTAGAGGGTTGGACCTTTCAACCCCACCCCTTGACCTCTGGGAAGGGAAGAGGGGCTGAAGGTTGAGTTGATCACCAAAGGCCAATGATTTAAGTAACTGTGCCTATGTAATTGTGCCTCCATGAAAACCCAAAAGGACAAAGTTCAGAATGCGTGGAAGTTCCTGGCAGGTGGCATACGTTGGAGAAGACATGGAAGCTCTGTGTGTTTTCTCCCAAACGTTGCCCTGTGCATCTCTTCCATCCAGCCGTTCATCTGTGTCCTTTGTAACATCGTTTATAGTAAATGGGCAAACGTCAGTAAGGCGTTTTCCTGAGTTCTGTGAGTCATCCTAGCAAATTAATCAAGCTGGAGGTGGGGATCTCAGGAATCCTGATTTATAGCACGCCAGTCAGAAGTACAAGTCACAACCTGGGATCAACGTGCAGGGAGAAGGGTAATGGAGGGAAAGTGTGGAAATGAAAATGCACGTTCAGACGAGAGAATCAACAGCTTCAGGACCAAGCGTGGAGTTTGGGTGGGAACCTCTAGAACTGGGAGAGGAAACGGCTTCCTCTGGGCATGGGCTTCCTCTGGGCATGGCCTGCTCAATTCCTGCCAGCAGGGGCCGCGGCGTCAGGTCTAACAGGATGACCTGCGATGTCATCAGCAGGTCCTATGGGCTTCGATTTCCCAGCAAGCTGAGATCCAGCAGCTGTCCTGCCCGGTCACCACGGTGCGCAAGGCAAGGCTCCCCTCCTCGCCTTCCAACTGGGAACAAAGGCACGCGCCTTCCCAGCGCGTCCGAATGGATTTGGGAAACTGTAAAGTGCTGTCCCAATGGAAGAGATGGCAACTTCCGGGAGCAGAGACATCTGCGGCTTTGATGGCAGGTATCCGCGGGCGGGGTGCGGGCCCTCCTGGGGCTTCTCCAGGGGCCGCACTCACCCAGGTCTCCAAGGGGATTACTCCGCAGAAGGCCGCGTGCTGCTTAGGCTTAACTGAGCTCGCAGGCTGGTTTTCTCTTCCCGTATCTTCTAATTAATAGTCAGGATTAACAGCTGCTGCTGCTGCTGGGCCTACGCCATCTAATCACAGCCGCACAGACTCCTGGGCGCTCAGCATTCCCCGCGCTCCGCAGCTTCCCCCAGCCCTTGGAGAAATGAGTTCAGAAATTAAAACAACAACAAAAACAAGAAGAAATCCATCCCCCCTCTCCAGCCCCAGCACCTCCTGGGATTGGAACTGCGCCTGCCTCTCACCTCTCTGAGATGAAAGCGAAAAGCACTTACCCGGGGCCTCCGGATGGGGAGGGTTTCTTGAAGCTGCGCTGGGAGGAGATGAGATGCCTCATGCCAGTCTCCAGGTAAGATACCTCCTGAGACAGCAGACCACCTATATAAGTAATAATAATAATAATAATGTGTTTTTTGTTATGGCTAACATTTGTTGAGTGCTTACAGGAATAATTCTGTTTTACATGAATTAACTCATTTCATATACACAAAAGCCTAAGCGATATATACCACTACCGTTGCTCCTTTATAGACCAGGAACTGAGGCACAGAGAGGTTAGGTCACTTGACCCAAGTCTCACAGCCGCTTAGTAATGGAGCTGAAATATGAGGGCAGGCATTCCCATGCTCTCAACCAATGTACTGAACCATGCCCCCGTGAAGCAGAAATTGGGAGCCCTCAGACCTGTCTTTCAATATACCCCCCACCTTCTCAGGCACCCCTGTGGCACCACCACAAATCCTGGGGCTGTGAGACACACACTTTGCAAACCCTGGTGGGAAGCTCTTTGCTGGCCATGTCCGCAGTGCCTGGAGCTGTGTCCCAGGGCGAAAGACACACAGGGGAGGTGAGCTTGCTACTGGAAACCATGAGTGAGTGGTCAGGGCCCCTGGAAGGACTGAATGTTTGTTTTCCACACCAAAAGCCATATGCTGAATTTTCATATTCATATTTATATGTTTAAATATTCATATTCATTTGTTGAAGGCCTAACTCCCAAAGTGATGGTATTTGGACGGGCAGTCATTAGGCCAGGAGGGTGGCGCCCCATGAATGGGATTAGTGCCTTTCTAAGAGAGACTCCAGAGACATCCTTCCCTCCTTCCACCATGTGAAGACACAGCAGGAAGGCAGCTAAATGCAAACGAGGAAGAGATCCCTCAGGCAGGAATAGAATCAGCCGCCACCTTGATATTAGGCTTTCCTGCCTCTAGAACTGCGAGAAATAAATTTCTGTTGTGGAAGCCACCCAGTTCCTGGCATTGGTTATAGTAACCCCAACCGACTCACACCCAGACGGCACGAGCAGACATGAAGAAGGGCTAAAGGCAAACCTCATTTTCCCCAAAGAAAGTTAATGGGAAAACATGCTTCAAGAGAGAGCAAGGGGAAAGATGTTTGACATTTCTGGGGCTTGTGACGTCTGGGGAGAACACCCCATCCCAGGTGCGGAAGATGTGTGCCACCGCGGGGAGGGAGGCAGGGTGCAGGACCAGGTCCTGCAGTCCCAGGAGCTGACTTGCCGGGTGGAGCGGGGTGCAGCTCACCCTCGCAACGCCTTTCCTCCTGTGCTCTGGCACAGATGAGCCCGAGACGCTTTATAACTTTCAATCCTCTTTTTATGATCCTCAGAACTTGTCGCCATCTGCTATGCGGGGCTTTAATGCAAATCTGAGTTTACTTTTATGGTTTCAATTAACCTAATAATAAAGCGAGGCAGGCAGACTCTCAGAGAATCTTCTCCTCCCACCCACTTCCAGGCAAGCTTCCCACCCTCCTCCCCCAAAATAAAAGTCCATGATGGTTTCGTCCTGCAGCTGGGATCCCTTTGCCACACTAACCATGTCCTGTCTGTACCGAATTAACCATCTCCTGATCGGACCATAATCGAGGCTGGGGATGCCTTCAGAGGAGACCCAATCCAGGGTTTTGTGCGACAGAAGCCACTTGAGCACAGAGGCCACACAGGCCAGTAGATGTTTCCCAAAGCATAATGTAAAAGGAAGACCAGGACCCTGAGAAGGAGACACATGAATTCAGAGCCGTGTTTCGTAGCTGGGTCACCTTGGGCAGCTGTCTGATTCTCACTTTCCTCTCCTGTAATAAGAGGACAATTGCATACACCTTTCAGGATGTTTTGAGGATGAAGCATCTGACTCCTGCCAAGTCCTCTTCTGCTTTCAGTGGGAACAGAAGCAGGTTGGGAAGATGTCTCTAGGATGAGCAGCTCTCCCAGTTTTTCCACGACTGAGGGCTTTCCAGGGACACAAGACTTTCAGTGCTAAAACCTGGAAAGTCCTGGGCGAACTGGAAGAAGCCGGTCGCCCTAAGAGTGTTTCCTCTCCCAGGTCTCATAGCACTCCACAGGTAAGGCAGGTAAGGTCAGGTAGGAACTCCACAGGTGAGGTAGAATCTCAGTTCCAAATTCCGCTTTCTACTTGCTCATGACTTGACTGGAAATTTCACAAAGCTTTGGATAAGAGAGTTTCAAAATTATAATTATTATCATCAATTTATTCCTCAACTACAGTTGAAAATAATGCTAAGATCCTTTGCATTTGCATAGTGTTACACTTAATGAGCTACACTTAATATCTGGAAAACCTCTGCAAGATTAGGCAAGTTTTCCAAAGCTACGTGGCAGCAAAGTCATAGGGGTCCCCAGTCTTGAGCTGGTAACTTAATCACTCTTCTTCCATTTTCTCAACTCTACAATGGAGTTAAAATACCTACCTTGGTGAGAGTAAAAGATAATGCATTTGAATTTTGTAGGTGGTCCATTAAATCGTGGCACTAGCTCATTATTGGTTTTAACCCAACAGAATTGCTATGTGTTTCTGTAAAAAATATCTGGCATTTAGCCTTAGGTGCTAACCCATGCTTTCTTTGGTTGTTAATATTCTAGTATTTTCTGCACTTGGTTGATTAGGTAAGCAACAGTTGGTATTTCTCAAGTAAACACAGCCTTTGATTATAATTTCTGAATTATCTTCTCTTGAAGCACAGGTGAGATGTACATTCCTATTTAAATCATTCATTCATTCATTCATTCACTCTACGAGTATTTTAGTGGGCTTCCTGCTCCCAATGTCATTTTCCTAGGCTAGACATTCCTCTAAGCACCCAAGATACATTGGACTTTGATTTTCAAGCTGAAATTACTTTTGGGTTCAGAGTGTCTCCTAGTCATATGAAGACAACACTTTTAGAAGGATGGGTGAGAGTATTGTTCTGATCTGGGGAGAGAGACCAGCTTTAGGGCTGTATTTTCATGACTAAGCACAAAGGCAACGGCCCA
Source organism: Propithecus coquereli (assembly GCF_000956105.1). Classification (NCBI taxonomy): domain Eukaryota; kingdom Metazoa; phylum Chordata; class Mammalia; order Primates; family Indriidae; genus Propithecus; species Propithecus coquereli. The sequence goes on from NW_012154062.1 coordinate 3,523,919, forward strand.
CAATACTTTTGGGACCCACAAAAATGTTTTAATTTTATTTTAATCAGAAGAAAATAATGAACATAATCCATCCTGGAAGATATTTTTCTTTATACCATCACAGTTATAAAATTTTATATATATGTGTGTGTGTGTATATATATATATATAAATGCCAAATTATATATAATTTTTCAATGGTGGAAAAGTGTCTATGAAGGCCAAATGCCTAAGACCCATGAAAGTCAATATAGCCCTGAGCCACTTTCATCTCAGAACGGGGGCTCTGAGCTACAACGTGGTTAGCAGAGTGTCTAGCTGTAGGAGCAAGTAGTTAAAATCTCCAATTCCCAGCATCTTGAAAATGGAAGGGATGTGGAGGCTATAGAATGATTGGATGGATGGATGGATGGATGGATAGATGGATGGATCGATAAAATAGCAAACAAATATTTATGAAGGTACAAAGATAAAAATAATAAACTATCAGGACTGTAAGTAGAAGATATTTAGTGCCCTGTAAATTCAGAGCACAGAGAGGTCATCTTGTGTTCTGCCTAAGCCCAGCTAGAAATTATCCCATGAGTCTTATTTCATCCTTCTTGATCAGATTTGGAGCTGCTCTTTAAAAATCTTACTCTGAGGTTGATATTTGCAGTGAACATACAAGTCTCATTCAACCATTTAACCTAGTTGTGTGTATAATGTTGTAGCTCCAATGGAGAGATTTGGCCCTAAGACTAGTAGGTGCCAGGTCCAAACCCAGGGCTTCTGGCTCAAGTCCCATGTCTTTCAAGAACTGTGAGTTACCTTTTGGGAGACATCCCCTCCTAAAGTCTTCTGCCCTTAATACTACACACCATTTCACTTGGCTTAAAGACAAGAACAAGTTTCAACTTAAAAAGAAAGGTTAAAAAAAAAAAAAAAGGAAAGCAATGACAACACATAAACCAAAAATCACACCACTAATATTTTCTGATACATATCTTAAAATTCATATACCCCTCTTATAAAATGATATAGCTGAGAAACACAGACATTTACTTTCCAAGCAGTGATGGCACCAAGACAGATGGCAACGAGTGTATTTAGCGTGAAGACGAGAGCTGGTTTTCATTCCTCTGTGGACATTCAGGGGCATTTCCCTCTGCCCCTCGGAGAATCACTGAGAGACAGCCCTTGAACTGGCTAGCTCTCTACAGGCACTACATGGGAAGTCCTGACATGCCAAGAGCCCCAAGAGATCAAGGTCTCTGTTGCTGCTTTAGCTTCTAATTTTGCCCTCCCCATGCCCACCCCTCCTCTCCACATCCACACCCCCCACTCCCACTCTGTCACAAACTTTATTTAATAAAATGTAGACACCTAGAATGCTATGGTGAATGATGATAACATCTCTGACGGTAACTAGACATTGAAAGGGACACATTAAAACTAATGAATAAATGGGCCAATTTGCACTAAAACGCAATTGTAAATAAGCAACCTCAGAAGCGAGAAGGGCAGGGACTGTTTGTTCTCATTCCTGGTAAGAGGCAGAGATAAATTGGGTGTAAATCGAGATCCAATAGGTGCTGACAGTAACAGATTAAGATCTATGAAAATTGGGGATGTATTAATGAGTTATGTTGAACAGATGCAAGAGAAATTGGTCCGGGAGGGAGGCCTCTCCTATGCTTGGGTTTCTAGTGGGTCTCTCAATAACGTGGTTTTGCTCAATGAACACTCAACGTTCCTTTTAGGAGCTCACACTGGGCTAGAAGTTAAGAGGTCAAGTGTGTGGTTCTCCTCTGTTGGAATCTGCAAAATCTTAAGCACATCATTTTCTCTCCATGGGCCTCAGTTGTGTTATCCCTACAATGGGAGTAATTATAACCATGCTTCTTGCCTCAACCCTTGTAAGGAGAAAGAATGTGGTAATGAATGCGAAAGCACCATCGACAAAGGGGATGAGAGAGAGACAGCTTGGCCATGTGACCTACCGTGGGCTCTTGGTAATCACCTCTGGGGCCAAAAGTTTCCTCATCTGTAAAATGAGGAGCTTGGATTCGTCAGTGGTTCTCAAACCTGCCTGCACTTTAGAAGCACTTGGGGAGCTTTTAAAAAACAGTGATGCCTGGATACCTCCTCAAACCAATAAAAGTAGCACCTCTGGGGATGGGGTCCAGACATCAGTCCATTTTAAAGCTCCTCAGCTGATTCTGTTGTGCAGTCAGAGTTGTGAACCGCTGAACGAGATGATCTCTAAGGTTTCTTTCCCTCTAGCATTCTGTGACTCTATAATGTGTTTTATAATTGCTTGAGATACATTGGCTTTGATCCAGAGTCCTTCCTACTTTAAGGGGAAATATCCCCCAAGTAACAATGGGAAGGTGGCAGAAGAGCCAGCCAGGTGCTAGAACGGTGGATTCCATCTGTTCGGAGCCATGGTCCCTATAAAAAGCTGGACATGATAGTTGGCACATTTAGAGAAACATTTTTTCCAGTGTTTTCTCTTAAAAAGGGTTGAGATTTTATATAAACAGAATCATACATATGTAGCCTTTTGAGATTGGTTGAATTCACTCAGCATCATTTTCTTGAGATCCGTCCAAGTTGTTGCACATATCAATAGTTAGTTCCTCTTTATTGCTGAGTAGTATTCCGTGGTAGGGACATGCACAATATGTTTAACCATTGACCCATTACAAAACTTTGGACTGGTTCCAAGTGTTGACTATTATGAATAAAGCTACTACAAACATTCAAGTACAGGTATTTTCATGAACGTAAGCTTTATATTTGGGGGCATAAATGCCCAGGAGTGCAATTTATAGGTCACACCGTAAGTGCGCGTTTACCTTTGCAAGAAACGGCCACACTGTCTTCCAGAGTGGCTGTGCATTTTACCTCCCCACCAACAGTGTGTGAGCAATCTAGTTTCTCTGAAGCATTGCCAGCATTTGATGTTCTCACTATATTTTATTTTAGTTGTTGTGATAGGTATGTAGCTATCTCACTGTGGTTTTAATTTGCATTTTCCTCATGCAAATTAAACATCTTTTATGAGTTCAAGTCTTTCAAACTCGTTGACTTTTTCTTTTTTTTTTTTGGCCCAGGATGTAATCTATCCTGTTGAATGTTCCATGAGCACTTGGAAAAAATTTATATTCTGCCTCTGTTGGATAGTGTTCTACACATGTCAATTCGATCGTGTTGATTTGTTACATTGTTAATTTCTTCTACATCCTTGCTGATACTCTGTCTAGTAATTCTGCCCATTGCTGACAGTAGGGTGGAGAAGTCCCCAACTGTAATTGCAGGTGTTTTATTTCTCTTTTCCTTTCTATCAAGTTTTTGCTTCATGTATGTAATGAGGATCTGTTGTTTGGTGCATGTACATTTAGGATTTTTATATCTTCTGGGTGGATTGATCCTTTTATCCTTATATAATATTCCTTTTTGTCTTTAGCAATTTTCTTTGCTCTGAAGTCTGCTTTACCTAACATTAAGATGTTTATATAACATACCAATATGGTTACATAACATATGTTTATATGAAATATTACTTTACATAACATTCTTGAAATGACGTAATTATAGAGACGGATAATACACTAGTGGTGGTCAGTAATTAGAGTGAAGGGGAAAGGATGAAGGTGGCCATGGCAGTAAAAGGATAGCATGAGAGATCTTTGGGAGAGATCTGTTCTGTATCTTGACTGTGGTATGGTCACATAGATCTTCACTTGTAGCATTTATGCACACTATAAATTGCATAGAACTAAATACGCACACACATACATGCACACACAAATAAGTGTACATGAAACTGGAGAAATCTAAGTTTGGTGGATTCTATCAATGTTTATTTTCTGGTTTTGGTATTACTCTATACCTTTGCAAGATGTTACCATTGGGAGAAACTGGGCGAAGACTACACAGGACTTCTCTATATTTTTTCTTATAGCTGCGTGTGAGCCTACAATTATCTCAAAATAAAAAGTTGAGAAAAATGGAAGGAATTCTTCTTATTTTTGTATATTTTTGAATTTTTCCATAGTAAAACATTTTGAAAATTGATAGGACATTAGAATAAATTCTTCTTTCTTTTTTTTTTTTTTTTTTACACATTCTTATTTATGTTTTCCCCATTTGTTTGGTATTATAGACACTGCATGAAGACATTTAGCCTGGGACTTTGTGTATTTACCTTCTGGTATCTCTGTCATTTTGGTATTTCAGGCTGAAGTCTGATTTGGTCACATACTAAGCCTCAAGGTACCCTCAGCCTGGGCAGGGGCCCCACTGCCTAAGTAGGCTCAGGTTGGAAGGTGACTTGCTTGGGAAGCTCACATGACTATAATCTCTCCCATTTGGTGCTGTTCTCACGCTGGTTTTCTTTCTTGAATTTTCTTCCCTTCTCTTCTCACCAGTCCCTTTGAGTACAGGGGAAAAGCCTCAGGATTTGGAGCCCAAAGGCATGGACTCTGCACCCAGCCTCACTGCTGAGTCCAGATTTGGCAGGTCACAGGCCCTCTGAAAGTCCCAGCTTCCTCGTCCATTAACTGAGGGCCACTGTACAACCGTCACACGGGGTTGCCTTGAGGAACCAATGAGAAGACATGTTAAAGGATTTATCAGTGCGCCATGCAAATGCAGATTGTGATTATTATTAGATCCTTCTCCTGACTGTTCCAAAAAGCTCTTTAGCTCTGATTCCCTTAGGACACAGAGATTGCTTGTGCAGTATTTGTTGAACTTGGGACTATATGGTGGCCACCATATGCTTGTTTCTCCAACTACAGTGTGTTCTCCAGAGAGAAAGAGCTGTTTCTTCTGCTTTGGAGCAACTTTGGCAAAGCGCCCTCTCCTCAGAGCCATGATATGAGGTTAAAAGAGGGATTCCAGACCGGGTCAGCCTATGCGAAATGGGTGCTGATCTTCCAAAGACCTCAGGACCTCCCCAAGTGAACAGAGAATGCCCGACATGAGATGTGTAGTCGGTAGGCAAAGCTGGAAAGAAAGAGATGCTCTCAGGAGGGCTGGTTTGTGTTTGGAGAGATACTTGGGGAGTTAGTCTTTAGCAGAAGGCCTGTTTATGCCCCTGGACATAGGCAGTGGGAAGGAACAAGACTCAGGAGACATTTCTTAGGTACTCCACCTGTATTAGTTGGGGGTCTCCAGAGAAACAGAACCAATAGCATATGTATAGGTCAATAGAAAGAGATTTATTATGAGGGATTGGCTCACGTGATTAGGGAGGCTGAGAAGTTCCATGATCTGCCATGCACAAGCTGGAAGCCCAGGAAAGCAGTGGCGTAGGTCCAACCCAAGCCCACTCCTCACACCTGGGGATTGAAGAGCAGCCACTCACGAGCCCTGAATGCTCCCTCCCTTCTGTCCCAGGTGCCTCTGCTGCAAGGCATACCTGGAGTCCTGTGCCCTCCCTGCCTGTCCTGCCATGGGCTCAGCCTCCAGCTTGGCCCCCTTGGGTCTCCTCTCACTGCGTCTGTAACTGTCGTTCTATGTCCTCTCCGTGGCTGAGCTTCATGGTCCTCCTCCAGGGGACATTCAGGCTTCACCCACGTCATCTCAACTTCTTTAGGGATTGGGTCAAGTTCCTTTTCTCCAGGCTGAGAGAAAAGTTCCTTTTCTCTAGCCACTGACCACACAGTTCTGGGTTCAAATCCTGACTCCACCACTTGGGTCTTTGTGACCTCAGACAAATTAAGTAACCTCTCTGGTTTTGCTTCCACCTCTGCTGTAGGGGCTGATCAAAAAACATGGAGTAAAGAGATCAGGCAGTCAGGAGGTAATGCAGGTGAAGTGCCTAACTTCGAGCTTTTGACCCAGCGAGTGCTCAACGCATTCTGGCTGCATAATTTTCATTGCTGTTATCAACAGACATACAGTCCAGAGCCATCAGCACCTCCTTCCGTGGCCGGGGTCCTGTTGGGATGGTGACCGAGCATGGATGGGTTGAGGACCCAGCTGTCACCCAGGAGGGGGTGTCACACCAGGACGGCCTCCCCCGTGGTGAGAACTCTGGCGTATCAGCCTCCTCACTGATGCTGTGATTTTGAGATTCCACAAATGTCGCTCGCTGAGCAAATTACAGTGCGGCCGAAAAGGTCAGACATCAGGCCCAGACAAAGCAAAGCTCAGAACAGATAGCACATCCTCTCCCCATACACACACGCACAAACACACACACAGGCACGCACACACACACGCAGTTCTACGGAGCTCTAGGCTAGTGGGGCAGGAGTGTAAAGAGATCAAATGAGCGAGAACAGAAAGTGGCATGATGGCCACGTGGACCGGCTGACTCCCTTGTCGGGAGGTGGATGGGAGCAGGGATTCTAGGTACAGGCTGCACAGCCCAGAGGGCGCATGTTGTCCCATGTGAGTTGGGCAGGGACGATGACACAAGGGAGGGAGGGAAAGGAGTTCACTCGCCCCGGCCAGGGGGGTACCTGTCAGCAGACAATAGAGTGACCAGAGAGGCTGTGCCCCGGGGAGACTCCCCTTGTAGGAGGTGTAGGCAGGAGGAAATCCCTCAGAGGGACCTGCCTGTGGGACCCCTAGCAAGTGAAGGTGCGGGCAGGGGCGAAGTCACTGCTGACCCCAGACATCCCAACCGCCACCTTCGGAGGGGGAGTAGAGGCGCGCCCCCCTCCCCTCACCCTTCCTTCCTGGGACAAGGTGAGGCATGGGCTGGCCCCTGACAACCAGGAGCTGCCTTCCATGGCAACCTACGATGCTGCCGCACCAGCACCGGAGGAGGAATCACAGTCGGGCTTGCATAGCCTCAGGCAGCGCGTGAAAGGGGCTCGCACTGCATTAAAGGGAAATGAGTATTTGTTTTGAAATGTATTTAAAAGCTCCGGCTGGTTAATTATTTAAGGACCAGCGGGTATCTCAGCTGCCATGGAAACCTCTGGGTCTGTGATTCCTTCCCGGAACCCTCAGACGCCCCCCTGCAACACCCACACACACACTCGCACGCTCACACATTTGCACATATACCCGCACACACACTCGCACACTCACAAAGACATACTCGCATAAACGGCCACGCACATGCTTCCATATACTCACGCTCACACATTCACACACACACAGACACACACACAAATGTTCACACCCTCTCACATATACTCACACTCACAAACACATTCACACTCATACACTCCCACATCCACACTCACCCGTTCACATAGACGCTCACGCAAATGCGTGCATTTACACGCTTGCATACACTCGCACAAGTGCACACTCACTCACACACACTCAAGTTCTGTCAAAGCCCTCAGGGGAGGTCGCTGGAAGTGCCGTGTCTTTCTGCTCTCACTCTCCATGGAGCACTCAGAGGCCACCCCAGGAGAGAGGAGGCATCCCAGGGCTTTGGCAGAATGTCCTGGGATGTCCCTTCCAGCCCCTTTGCCTCCTTCGCACATAGGACGGGACACAGCATGCCTCCCCTTCTAAACCACAGTCACGTGCCGTTACAAATAGGCTGTGCCACTAGCTGACTTGGCTCAGAGTCTGCCACGAAGTTCAGGGGAAGGGACAGTAGACCAGACACACTAGGGACTGCTGGGTCCAACTGCAGATGACCAATAGCACTTGCTGGCTGTGTGATCTCGAACAAGTGCCTTAGCCTCTCTGAGCTGTAATTTCCTCATCTGTCAAATGAGGCTCAGAACAGCAGAAACACCTTTCTATTTGGATTCTCTCATTTAGTCCCCTGAGCACCCTTGATGCAGGTGCCATTTCTATCTTCATTTGCTAGGCGGTGAGGAAGCCCCGGTTCGGAAAGGCTGAGGAACTCCCCCAAATGAGCCCACTTCTCTGCACTCCCCTCTCCCTGCTGGTGGATTGCTGTGAGGACACTAGGAGATGTTCATGGCACATAAAGGTGAGCCCCACCCTTCCTGTCCCTGCTTTGATCCTGAAGGATCTGGAAAGATGCTCTGCACTCAGGCCAGAGACAGGCGGAGGCTCATGCCAGCTACAGGGCAGGGGTCCTTGGCTGGGAAGAGAGTCCAGTCCAGGGCTAAAGTTTCCTTCCAAAGGAACTTCCCCAGAGCTGGAGAGCTGCCTCTCTTCCTTCCCTGCACGGCTGCGGCGCTGCACCACTGAACTATATAATTGCATATTTGTTCCTGTTGAGTCTTGAAATATTAGGGCCCAGTGTATAATTCCAGGGCTCCCGTACTGAAGATACTGCCATGTAACTACAAAATAAAAAGACAAATAATGTGGCCAGGGCTGCGGCCCATACGGCTCTACTTAGTTAATGGAAAATTTTATTAAAAGCAGGCAGCAAACAGTCCACCCTCTGAAATCCAGCCCTCTTGCAGGATCCTTAAAAAGATAATGATGCCTGCTGAATAAATCCTGCAACAGGTTTGACTAAGAGTCTCTCATAATGCTGCGTCTGTGTGTGTTTTTGATGACTGTATTTGCAGTGGGTCAGGGTGGGGCCACGGTGGCACAGCAAAGGCTAAAACTCTGTGGCCAGGAAGATGTTGGACCAGCCAGCCAGGAGGTCTTCAGGTGCCAGGGGCCTGCACCTCTGCAGGAAGAAAACACATCCATGTCAGAACAAATAGATTGGAATCCAGGGAACTGGAGAGAAATCGTTGTACACAGGACAGATGAGGTTCAGATGAGCAATTTGTTAAGAGTCACAGAGGCAGAAATTTCTGTGCAAAGAGCCCCAGAGTCAAAAGCTCAGAGGAAGGCAGGGAGGTGAAGTCTGGCCAGCAGGGGAAAGCAGGAAGGCAGAAGATGACTCAGGGGACCAAAGGGACTTGAGCCTGGGACAAACACTGTGCTGGCCAAGGAATTCTTCATGCATTCCCTAGGGGAACCCCCAAAGGATCATCACATGGCTTTTCAAAGACCTCAAATGGGAAGGCAAAGTTTGGTTGCCTCTGACCAAAAGGAGTGTGACATCAGGTGTCCAGAGAAGGAAACCCCAGCCAGGGATGGGGTGCAGGTCCCACAGGGCAAGATGCCTCAAAACAGAGCGTTATTTATTTACTGGTCACTTCCACGGCCCCTACGACGATACCAGGCTCTGCGAGGAGGATCCCACACATCAGCTCTCTCAGCACAACAGTCCTACAGGGTGTGTTCTGTTGCTACCTCCCTGTCGCAGGTGAGGAGCTGAGCACGGAGAGGTGACGTAGTTTGCCAAGGTCGTAGAGGCAGGAAGTGGTGATCTTGCCTGGGAGCAAAACCAAGCAAGCCGGCTCCAGAGCCTGGAGGTCAGAGTCCAGAGAGGGCCATTTATGACACTCCAAGGGGGAAATGGGAGGAAAGAAAGCATGGCCCTGGACACAGGGGGCCAGCACTGGGGCAGGCAGACGTAGTGCGGTCTCCTTCTCCGCTTCCCCGTCTCTCCCTCCCCTCCCCTTCCCTCCTCTCCCCTTGCTAGTATCAGTAATGAGGGAGGAAGAAGTAGGGGAAATACATGACAAATTGGCACAGTTGAGTCAAACTAGGATGTTTCTCTGACTTCCCTAGGACCCGTCAGTGGCTCTTTCAACAGCTCACATTCGCGCGGCGGCGGTAATGGTTCTCCATGTTAACAAGTCCTCGCGTGCCCCTTCCCTCGCTAAGACCACCTGTGGGAAAACGGATTAGGCACTCCGGTTTAAATCCTGCTGCCGTTCCCGCCTTGGTTGAAAAGATATTGAAAAGACAAGACGATTCTGCTCTGAAGACAGTGAATTCAGTGCCAGGTAAATGAGGTGTCGGGGGACGGCAGGGTGTACGGAGCGACATCCTTGTCTCCTGGATCTCTCAGGAGACTCTCACGTGCCCCGGCTCCCCTCTGGAGTCCTGTGTCTTGGGGTCTGGAGTCGCGCTGCGCAGCAACAGGACGTTTCCGGCGAGCTGGCAATACAAAGAGCTGGGATCCTTGCCCAGGGGCAACCGCGGTTCCTTCTCTTTCCTCTGCAGGGGCGTAGCCGGGCCCGGGGTGCCAGCTGCCTGTGCACCCTTCCCGTTGACTGAATGACGTGTCTAGAGAAAACCCCTCGCCTCTCGCTCCCATCACCAGCAGTGTCAGAAACTAACGAAGCTCGTTCCATGCTTCAGGGATGCCTTCCAGGGCCTTGTGAGGATGCGTGAAGCCCCCGGGTGCCAAGGCCAGAAGCTGCTCCTGGGACTCCTGCTGTACCCGCCGTGGGCTCCCAGTGGACAGGCGCACCGAGGCCATTCTTCAGCCCTGTAGCATCAGCTCAGAAAATGGGTTCCCTGGGATCCCCAAACTCTCTTTCAGGTACAACAGATGACCCAAAGAAACACCGGAAGCAAATTTTAATGGCGCAACCTACAAGCAAAGCCTAAGGGCATAGGCTTTCCCAAGGTTCACAGCCCCCGTCCCAGTTGGTGTCCAGATGGGTATGGCGCTGGCCCCATGGTCACGGTCAGAGGGCTGGGGGTGCACCCTCAGACCCCTTCCGGGATCTCCTTTCCCTTCATTCATCTTATCTCTGCCTAAACCTCTCATACGCCTCTGCAGAAGGTCTTCCGTAGGGCAATTATCTCCTTATGCCATTTCCTAGCTTATAACATGAACTCTTCCTTCATCAGTTTCAACGTTGCTGCCTTCAGGTGTCCGAGACACGTCCTTCAACTTAATGGCATATGCCTGGCAGAGGGCACATTCACCCTGTTCATGCTCTTACTGTTTGGGGAGCTCAGATCACCTCCACCTGCAGCTGGAATCTTGATAGAGTAAAAGGGGCTTCATGGAAGCCCACCCAGAGACCTCAGGACAGCGTATGGATATACCCGAGGGAAGACACCCAGAGCACAACCTAAGATGTGTTAGAACCACCTTGAACTGTCTGTGGAACCAGGACCTCCTTCTCGCAGATCTGTGTAAAGACATCCTGAAAGACAATAGCACCAAGATATCAGACACACATTTGTACTCATGGTGTACTCATGCACACCCTCTGTGTGCATGTGCGTGTATGTGTGTGTGTGTTTGAGAACATACACATACATGTGTGTGTAAGAATGGAAAACACCCTGGGTTCTGAACAGAAGGATCCAGATTCCAGTTTTGTGCATTGTTCTTCCCTCTGCTGACTTTCTGCCTTATAAAGTTAACTCTTCTTGTGTTAATCCCCAAAACGCCACCTTCAAGTTTTCGAGAGGTGTCTTTTATTCTAGTGGAACGCCCAGGTAACCATGAGTCTGGGACCATGTTGCTAATTTTCTGTAACTTCTGTGACCTTATCTGTAAATGGGGCTGAGAACATTTACCTCGTAGGACCCTAGTGATGAATAGAGTGGACACAAATGTGCTCTGTTAATTAATTATACATCAGAGAGTCAGTGCAACCTGAACTCCCGCGTATGTATGCACGCAGATCTCCCAGGAAGACACAATGATTTCTCAGTAATGTGTCACAAATTATAACTGCAGCGCCAGGTACTCACAAGGGATCACCACTCCTTACTGAGGTAGCTTAGTCTCTAGGAACCTTCTAGATCAGAGAGTTGGCCTCTCCTGAAGCCAGTGACTTCCCATCAGGGGCCAGGGGTCCTGTTTCTAAAACCACACCTAGGAGGCCTTCCCCTCACTTATCCCCAGAGGGACCTCTCTTCTAAGGGAGGAAACAAGCAAAGATGCTAACAAGGACAATAAGATATTTGGGTGGGGTAGGGGAGGGCACGTGAAAACAGATTCACACCAGTTTTGTGGAGATAAAAAAATACGGGGTACCATTTCCCAGCATGAGGACACAAACACTTTCTTTTTTCTGCGATGAGAGTCCTACCCCTTGTATATCTCTGTTTTCACCCTCTGAGGTCTTGTTGGCCCTTTCCCAGAAAGGGAAGCTGGCGTTGCTCTCCATTGAAAAGATCTGTACAAGTTACTAAGCAAAAATCCAATTAAACTGCGAGGTGAGAAATGCAATTGTCGACTCTATGAAATGCTATTTTTAAAAAGGCAATGGCTATAGATTTCCATGCGGACGCTTGGCACGAACGGCTTTTAAGGGTAAACAGGCACTATTCTTCCAGGAGGCTGAAATCTTAAAGGTCACAGGTTGTTCCTGTTACACGGGAAGGTAGAGCTTGGATGTTACAGCGAAATGCATGCCCGACAGGGCCGTGAGACGCCGGTGGTAGAATCAGCACCACTCCTCAATCAGACACAGCGCTGACCCGTTTACACCCGAGACATCTGGCTCCACAGAGCAGATGCGTGTAGAATGAGGGCATCGAAAATTATTTGTAAGGTCAATTCAGTAGGGGCCCCAGAAGTCCTCACACCAGAGACCCATTTAAGGTAGTATGTAGATTCGAAAAACCAAATGAATAATTAAACACTGGGTAGTGAAGCTCTTTGCTGCGTATCGCTTCACGCTCTTTTGCACATGCTGGCGCTCGTTGGAGTCTGCACCCTTCCGTGGAGCTTGGGTGGGTCAAGAATGGATATTATTAAGTCCATTCTGCAGAGAGAGAGACTGAGGCACAAACTGGGGGAGCAGCGAACCAACTGGGAGGGGCTGAATGGATGCGTCCTTGACAGGTCTGGACGCATTTGGCTGGGGAGAGAAAAAGGAAACAAATGCATAATGCAAACAAGTGCAAATTGGAACCCCGCCCCCAACCCCCATGGGGAGTGGAATTAGACCCAAGACTGCAAAAGCCATGAGGGCTTCCTCCATGAGTAGGAAGTGTCCCAAGGAAGAGAGCCAGGCTCTTCTTGCCATTCTTCCCCCTAGGGTTGGCCTCCTGGGTCTTCTCCTTGCTTACTGACTTAAAAGCTCATTCAATGCTCTACCCCTTCCAGGAAGCCCTCTTCAACAGTAGCCAGGGGAGCTGGCCAACCGCGTAGCTGCCTGAACAGCTGCAAACCAGTCCCCTGAGCCGGTGGTCCAGAGTGGCCACCGGCAGCCACAGGAGGCTCTAGACCACCTGACATGTGGCGAGTCCGAAATGAGATGTGCTGTAAGTGTGAAAGACACACCAGATTCCCAAGTCTTCAGGTGAAAAGAAAAAGATGTAAAATATTTCAATAATTTTTTATATTGATTACATATTAGATGGATATTTTGAATATACCAAATTAAATAAAATGCATGATTATGATGAATTGCAATGATCTCTTTTTTACATTTTAAAAAGTAGCCTTTTGAAAATTTAAAAGGAATAGATTTCATGTGCTCTCACCACAAAAAAAATGATACGCTTATTAGCTTGATTTAGCCATCTCACAATATATACATATTTCAAAACATCATGTTTTACATCATATATGTATATGATCTTTTTCAATTGAAAAGTAAATAAATAAATTTTTTTTTAATAAAAAGAAAGAAAGAAAATGTGGTAGACACATACAATGGAAAATTATTCAGCCTTAAGAAAAAGGAAATTCTGCAATGTGCAACAACTTGGATGAACCTTGAAGACATCATGCTACATGAAATAAGCCAGTCACAGAAGGACAAATACTGCATGATTCCACTTATATGAGGTATCTCAAATACTTAAATTTATAGAATCAAAGAGTGGAATGGTGGTTGCCAGGAGCTAAGGGGCAGGGGAAATGAAAAGTCACTAACCAATGGGCATAAAGTTTCAGTTAAGCAAGATGTACGAGCTCGAAAAATCTGCTGTACAACATTGTACCTATAGGCAACAATATTGTACTTAAAAATTTGCTAAGAGAGTAAATCTTGTGTTAAGTGTTCTTACCACATAAAAAATAAATTTTTTAAAGAAGGAAAAAAAAAGAAAATAATTTCATTTACTATAGCATCAAAAAG
>NW_012154062.1:3537740-3659809 GCF_000956105.1 Propithecus coquereli
TCTAAGGTACAAAATCAATATAAACACAAGGTTAGCTAGAATTAAAAACTCATGACAAAATTAGGAGAAAGTGAATTTTTTTTTAAAAAAAGAAAATTTAAAGGTACATGTGTGGCTTGCATCTGTAGCTGACATCGTATTTCTACTGGACAGTGCCGTTCCAGGCCCTTCTGCCTCGTTGTTGAAAATAAGTTATCAGATCTCCCAAGAAAGGAGTGGGTAAGCCTGCAGCAGCCCATTTTATCTATGTGACTACCTCGTGATGTGGATAGAACAGTCCTCTCTATCCCACTAGAAGAGGAAGCCAGGGGCCAGGCATGGTGGCTCATGCCTCTAACCCTAGCACTTTGGGAGGCCAAGGTGGGAGAATGACTTAGGGCCAGGTGTTCAGGATCAGCCTGGGCAAGAGAGCAAGACCCCATCTCTACAAAAAATTTTGTAGAAATTTAGCCAGGCGTGGTGGTGCACACCTGTAGTCCCAGCTACATGGGAGATTGAGGCAAGAGAATCACTTGAGCCCAGGAGTTGGAGGCTGCAGTGAGCTATGATGACACCACTGCACTCCAGCCTGGGTGACTGAGCAAGACCTTGCTTTAAAAAAAAAAAAAAAAAGAGGAAACTGGGGCCCAGAGGCACTGAAGGGCTTCCTGAACACCACGGAGCCCCGGAAGTCAAACCTGCACTGGGGTGCACCTCTCCAGACTCCCAGACCTCTGCTCTTCCCACCAGACATAGAATTTCTCTCACTGTTAGAAGTTCTGCTCTTAACTCTCTCTTTGTCTCTAGTGATTCCGCAGCAGGGCACAGCTCCAGGCTGCTCTCAGCAAGGATCAAATGTTCCCATTGCCCTGGGACTTCAGAGGAGCCCACCTCAAGTCTCAGGGGCAGTGCCTCCACCCCAGAATTATAACTCGCTCTTTCTCATTCTACCAACATACCCACACCTTACTCCCAAGCTCTCTGACCTCTCTCTTTCTCCCAAGCTCTCTCCCACGCACCCCGCAGAGGGATAAACCGGGCCACCTCCATGCATACACTGAGATTCTGATCTGTGTGCAGCTGTGGTCCACAAGTCACCTGCCTGCCACAGCTGACGGGAGCATTCTGAAAAAGGAACAAGGAGCCAGCAGCCAGCACCCTTTCTGTCAAGGATCAAAATAGTTGCCTGGCTCCCTGGACATCCAGATGTTCTGATAAGAGAATAGAAAATGCCTTTGGTCCCTCCACCTGTCCCCCACAAGGTGCCGTTGGAACTTACAGATTTCTCAGCAACCTTCAAGGAGCTTCTCATGAGCTAGAACCTCACACACTTAATTATTTAAATTCCAACTGGGCTCCATTCTGATGGGTGCTAGTGCAGTTCTCAAAGTGACCTTGGTCTTATGCTGCCCACACTGTATCAGCTGTGTCAGTTCTCTCTTTCTAGCACCACGACTCCCTCATTGGCTGGGGCAGAAGACAGTGACACGTTGACATTTATTCTTGCAGGTAAGGTTCGTAAAGGTGCAGATGAACACCCTGGAGAAGCAGTTCTTCTCCAAGAACACCTCCCACAGAAGATTCATGAAAGCAGAAACTTCATCTCTCATACCGGATGTTACCTCTTCCACCACTAAAAACTTGTCTTTCAGGACTTGACAGCAGATGTTATTCCATTCCTGCCGAACTCCAGGGCACCGCTTTGAGGGTACATGCAACAGGAAGGAATCGTCTCTGCTCTTCAATCCCGTCACGGAGCAGGATGTCCAGCCAGGAGTCCGGGCAGGGACAAGGGCCAGTGTCCTGAACTCCTTAGTGAGCAAGAGGACTGGGAGAGTGATGGAACATATTGGAACTTTATTTTGTCCATCTGCAATTGGCAAAATGCACTCCGTGTCTGCCGTGTAGCTCGCCTCCTCCGAGAGAGGATAATCAAAGAAAATGAAGTGTGGAAAAGATGGCTGCGTATCCTGCTAGCGAGTGGATCACCCAGGAGAAGATAAATAGGCCCTTGAGTGCCGGGCTGAGTGAATCAGGGACAAGTGAAGTATCACAGAGAGAAATGAAGTCAATGAGAGAGGTGAGATGTGTTAAGTCTCTGAAATTGACAGAAAGAGACGAGATTGTCTTGGAAGGTGATTTGCGGAGGATCTAGGAGTTGAGAAACATGTTTAGAGATTCTCAGGGCCAAAATGTGCTCAGAAGTCAAATACAGAAAGGAAACCTGGATTATTGGAGACCCTGTTCAACAATGAACTCCTCTGTGACACCTTTCAGACCCCGGGCAGAGTGAGCTGCTGTCCCCCCAGGTCCCACCATGCTCCCAAAGGGCTTCTTTCTGCCTGGCCCAGAGCCCCAGCACACGGGGTTACGAATGTCTGACCCCAGGTCCACTCCCCCACCAGACTGTGCGCCTCAGGGCCAGAGGCTGATCTTTCTTTGCAAGCCCAGTGTTCGGTGCATTGGAGGTATTCAGTACGCGCATGGTAAACTGATGAGAGGAATTTAGGGAGTGGCCTGCAGTGAACAGCCAAGACTAAAAGTAGGGGGGAAAGCCAAGGAAAGAGTAGGGGGTCTCAGGAGCAGGAGAGGCTGGGCAGGGATGGATAGGTGTGTTTGGAGAAAGGCTTAGGGGAGGGAAAGCGGAGCAGGCAGTGTGTTCCACAGCGGGCACACTTGGGAGCTATCAGACTGTGACACGCAGCTTTCCAGGAGCGTAAACATGACTAAACGGAAAATTATATATATAAGGGGATCTGAAGAAAGAAAAAAAAAAGAAAGAAAGGCCTAGAGCCAGGGAGTCTCTGTCCAAATCTCGGTCTTGAACGCTGGCAGGTGGGTCCCCGTCACGCCAAGCTTGGCGAAGGTGCCCTGGAAGGGCAGAGGAGTGGATCCATTTTTCCAGGGCTCAGGAGAGAAAGGAGATGCTGCCCAGATCATGTCACTTGAGAGGACAGAGCTGTCTCAAACATCCCTTTCTCCCAGGACGTGACCACTGCTCTCTTCTTTATGTCAACGCCTCTGCATTTGTGAAGCGCCCATGTGAGTACCCAGCATCGTGAGACGCCGTGGTACCAAGAAGAAGGGGAGATGTTCTTTGCCTTTAAATTGATTACAAACCCCTTACTTGGCCAGAATCCCTCTATGTCAGGGGGAAAAAAAGCCTAAAGATAACTTACCATCAGAAGACCACTTACAGAAAGGCAAGAAGGAGCGGAATCTCCTCTCTCGTTGCAACGTTCTTCATTAGTTGAACGGAGTTGGTGGGTCCGAGCGGGTATAATTTGTGAGGAAGAACCTCTAGTGACAACTCCTGCTGGGTCAGGATTAATAAAGACGTTAGACTGGGGAGAGGTGGCCCGAGATGTTGAGGTGGGAGGCAGTGAAATCAAGATGAAGCGTGCGGCGTCTATTTACACAAAGTGGCGATCTCACAATTGTACCCTGGGTCCTCCTGCTGCTGTCCTGTGCCCAAGGAGGAAGGAGAGTGCTGCAAACTGTCTCTCCATCCCAACAAGTCCCAGGTGTATAGTCCTGTCTACCCAACACATGTGTCATGAACGCCTGTGATGTGCTACGTGCATTCATATTCTAGAGGCTGGAAACACAGGAATGAACAAAACAGACAAAAATACCTGGCCCTATGGAGCTTACATTCTAGTGGGTAGTGACAGACAATGAACAAGTAAACAAGGACAAGATGTATAGGAGGCCAGAGGTGACAAGTGCAACAGAGCAGCAGCTCAGGGAGCAGGTAGTCAGCGACTGTCGCAAGTTAAAATAGCGTGGTCAGGGCAGGCTTTACAGATGGCAGTGCTCTCAGGCCGTAGAAAACGCTACGTCCCCACCCGTCGTCAGGGCGGCAGGAGAAGCTATGTCGGGAGCCCAGGAGATGATACAGGTGGGAGAGACGAGACAGCCCGCCCCTCCCTCCTGCACTTCCAGAGCTCATGTCCCCCGCATGGAGGGCAGGATGGGGCTGCCCATTTCATGTTCACTCTTGCATGTTTCTGTTTTGAAATCTGACGTTCAGAAGCTCACAGGCTATGGCAGGCAATCCGTCCGGATGGAAGTGCGTGAGGCCGACAGAGCAGGGAGAACGTGTTTCTAAGGGCAGGGTGTTTTCTTCTCGTGAATTTCCTTGTGCCACACAGAAAAATCTTTCTAATAACAGAGAAAGCTCGAGAAGATGAATGGGGGTAATGAACTCCCCTCTCTCCTCTACACATGGGAGAGGAGCTGCTCCAATGTGAGTGTCTGGGCAGGAGTGGGCAGCCGCGCCCACAGCGAGTGGGAATTGCTGGGGGAACAAAGCGTCCCTGTGACCTTGAGGGGAGCAGGGGGAGAGGAAAGAGGGAGAAAGGGGCAGGAGGTGACAAGGAAAGCGTCAAGGGAGAGAGGAGGGATGCAGGGGAGAGCGTTTCACTGCAGCTGTGTCTTTCCAGAGGCAGAGGAGGGACAGTGAATTGTCATCTACGGAATGATCGTTATGTGCCAAGATCTCTTTTCTCTTTCATTTCATTCTCTCAACAACTGTGAGGCCATTTTTGTTAGTATTATTATCATCCTAAGGGCATTCTTAGCCACTGTTTCCCTCAGAGGGTCTCCAGCAGATTTAATCCAGGTGCTGCCTCACCTGCCTTGAAGTCTTTGGTCCCATTGACCTTTAACGTGGGCTGCGAGTGCGCCGGCAGCATTGTGAGGTGGGGGCAGATGTCCACGTGGGCCATTCATGCAGGGACTGAGCAAAATCTCGTGCCAAGCTCAGACCAGCGTCACTCCCCTGGGGAGCCAGTAAAGGAGGCTCTGGCTGTCACAGAAGGACCGTCCACACCAGTCCCCAAGGGAAGGACAGACAGTTTCTGCGGGTAGACAGCAGGCTCCTGGGTGGCTTATGGAGCTATCATGGTGGTCTCTGCTGCCTCTGGGTCCTGCTGGAGACTTGGGGCAGGTCTGTCCTCGAGGCTGCCTCTCCCGCCTGGGAACGGCCATGCAGCCCTCGGAATCCAGGGTCTTGCCACATTCCTCCGTCCACCCTTCCTCCCTGCACCTGGGAAGGGGGAGAAGGAGGGCCAGGCCTAGTCTCCCCAACAGGACATAGGTTTGGACTCACCAATCCCACCTCCATCATCTCCACAAACCCTCCTTTCCCCTTCTTATTCGTGATCTGTAGACCTTTGCTGGGGCATCTCCATGGTGATGGCAACTGAGCAAAGGCATCGAAAGATGGAGGAAAGAGTGCCCCAAAGGCTACCTATTCCACATCAGAGTGGGTTTCTCAGGGGTGATTCTCAGTCATGACATCTGCTGGTGGGGTGTTACACACTCCACCCCACCGAGTCTTCAGGTTTCCACACACTCTCACTGCCGCTGCCAATGTCGTGGATGTCGCATGAAGACCCAAACAGTGCCACAATAAAGCTTCTTCTACCCTTCCATCAGAGCCATTTGTCCCCTGCTGGCCTTGGCCACACTCCTGAAGACTCAGCCGACCCTCCTGACCACTCACCAGGGATGAGCAGCTAGAAACAACCCCCCACATTCCTGGGCACCAGCGGAGAGACTGAGCAGGCAAAGGCCACTTGCCCCAGGTCACTGTCCAGGCTGCTGTCACTCCCCAGCAGACTCCGGCTTGGGCTTTCCCACACTCCGATGGCCGGTGAAGCCCAGGGTCTTCCTAAGGCTAAAGCTACTTTTCCTTTTTCTTCAAAGGCAAGGAGGGATTTAACTTCCAAGGCTCCTACTGAAGACCAGAAAGGAGATAAAAGTGAAATAATGTTTTATTTTTAAAGCATTTAAAAATTGTTCTGTTCTAGTAAAATACACGTAACATACAATGTACCATTTTAAGTGTATGCAATTCAGTGGCCTTAAGTATAATACATTCCCATTGTTGTCCAACCATCACCACCATCCATCTCCAGAACTTTTCATCACCCCAAACTGAAACTCTGTCCCCATAAAACTATAACTCCCTGTTCCTCCCTCTTCCCAGGCCCTGGGCACTACTATTCTCTTTCTGTATCAATGAATTTGGCTATTCTGGGTACTTCATATAAGCAAAATCATGTATTTGTCCTTTTATGTCTGGACTATTTCACTTAGCATAATTTTTCGGGGTTCATCCATGTTGTAGCATGTATCAGAATGTCATTTCTTTTTAAGGCTGAATACTATTCCATTGTATGTATAGATCACATCTTGCTTATCCATTCATCCATTAATGGACATTTGGGTTGTCTTCACTTTTGGCTGTTGTGAATAACGCTGCTATGAACACTGGTGTCCAAGTATCTGTTTGAATCTCTGTTTTCAATTAATTTTGACATATGCTTAGTAGATTTGCTGGACCATACAGTAATTCTATGTTTAGCTTTTCGATGAATCACCATACTGTCTTCCACCAAACCCTCCATAAATACCACAAATAAAGTTCGTTATTCCAGTTATTACAACATCACTGTTGCTGTAGCATCATGACACCATTCCTAGGGGGAAATTCAACTTACAACCTTAATCTACTGTAGTCAGTTTCATGGATTTCCATGTCCCTGGTAATTCACCCATTTTCTAAACAGGTATCTACAGAAGACAGAATCCTGGGCTCTCTGAACCATAGATTTGAACCAATTGGGTATTTCTGAAATTGTTACGAGTGTTGTTTCCACTCCGATGCAAAGGAAGGACGTCTGACAAGATGTACCCTAAGTCCTTACCCTTCCCAGTCTTCGAGGGCTGCACCTTTTACATTCTCTCCAGCAATGCACAAGGGTTCCGATTTCTCCACATCCTCACCAACACTTGTTATTTCCTGTTTTTATTTTTTAATGATAGCTATTGTGATGAGTGTGATAAAGTGTCCCCAGTGATCATATTTGGCCGCGTTAGCTTTATTTTACAAAATAAAGACTCCGCAAGGTTACCTGGCTTTCCTGCAAATGTAAAATTGTGAAAAGGACAGCAGGATTTCCTTTTGACCCATATCAGACCCCACTAGATCAGCTGATTCTCCTCTATGTTTAAGCTAGATTTAGAGGATCTTGGAAAGTGTTGAAAGCAGAGATTTGAATATAATATGTGTATGTGATACAAATATATGGCAATGTAGTATGAATATAACATGTCTATTACTCTTACATTTCAAGCTGGTCTTTCTTCTGAGCAAAGCTGCCAGCCAACAGGAAATAAGCTCTTTTCACAGTCAAGGGATGATCTAAATGTGGGAAAGAAAGAGAGAAAGCCCCCAACTCCCACCTGAGCCCCACGGATGCTCTAGGCTGATCCAGAGCGTCAAATACATACCGAGCTCTTCCCCCAGCAGAATGAGTAACAGCTTCACCTCCACCCCAAACCAAACACAGGTCATATAGACAATCAGCTCAGCATAGTAATGGACCCATAGCAGTTGTTGGATGATAAAGTCACGGCAAGTCGCAAGGAACCAATTGGAATGGCACCACTTACCCAAGTCCCACTAAGTGTCAGGTGCCTCACCCCATTCTTCTGGGCATATGTTATCCTCTCTTATGACAAATGAGGAGAGCCTGCAGCTCAGAGAGGTCACAGCACTTGGTAGCAAATGGATTCAGGATCTGAGTTCTGAAAATCTGGCTAGTTCTGAAACCCACGTTCTTTCAACTTCAACCATTCTCCCCGTGGGGTGCCTATAAACCCAGGAGCACCTAGCTGTGGGCTGGGGGGTAGGCAAAGCCACAGGGCAAGCATACTATGACTTCTGGGGACATCTTTTTTCCTCAAAGTTTTGAGAACAACAGCCAAAATCAAATCATTATGTTTTATGTTAAAAATATGCATTATGGAGTAGAATGCAAAATTCACAAAAAAATTCTAAGATAAAACACACAGCTTCAAAGAAATCTCACACTGACAGCTAGATGCCTTAGGCAACACTCCCAGACCCCTGGGGGTATGTGTTCATGCTTCTGCTGTTAGGGTTCCTTCCATGGACAATTCTGTGCTAGTCTGCCCTATATTAGGGCATGAATCTTGGGCTTTGGAGACCTACCAGCCTAGGTTGGAATTCTGGTTCTCAGTTGACAGCCATGGGACTTTGAGTTTTTTTGTTTTTTCCTTAGGCAAGTGATTTAACATCTCTGGGCATCATTTTCCTAATCTATAAAATAGGGGAAAAAATAGCACACTTACTTTATACAGTTACTATGACGATTGCATAAGTAATATACATTAAGTGTTTGTAATGGTACCTGGCACACAGGAAGAATTATTAATATATAAGGGTTCTTCTTTTATCATTATTTACTCTGAACCTGTCTGCTTATTTATAAAATTGAAAAACTAATATATACCTTGTAAGAACATCGTGAGCATTAAATGAGATATTGTATACAACACCGCGCCTGGAAGGTAGTGAGTCCTCCACACATACCAGACATAATGTCAGTTATTCCAGTTGCCACATCAGCATCATTGGTGTAGCATCATGACACCATTCCTAGGAGAAGCTCAACTTGCAACCTTAATCTGCTGATGTCAGTTTCATGGATTTCGACTTCCTTGGTATTTCACCCATTTTCTAAACAGGTATCTACAGAAGACAGAATCCTGGGCTCTCTGAGCCATAGATTTGAACCAATTTGGTATTTCTGAAATTGTTACGAGGATTGCTGTTTTCACTCTGATGCAAAGACATATTCTTAGCCCTTATCTGTCCCCATCTTTGAGCTGTCCATCCTCCCTCAGGAAGGCTGACAGTGTGACCCCATCCCCCATCACATACAAAATCTTTGTAAGCAGTGTGTTGCCAGGTGCACTTCCCTTGTATCTGCCTTGCTCCTCCAACTAGATTGTGAGTTCCCTATGCAAGGAATAGAATTTCCACCTATGTTGTGCAATCTAAGCCTAACAAAATGGAGCATGGGGTCTGTAATTCTAAACCAGGAGCTCTTTTTCTAATGAGTCAGTCTAAATAAAGAGTCTTTTTGCAACAGAGGGCACCATTTTGCCATTTTTCTGGCCCAAGGGTGCACTTTCTTCTAATTTGCCTCAAACATCTACCTATCAGGGGCACCCAGAGAAGGGACAAACTCTTGTGCTTTCTCCCAGTATGGACAGTGCTGGGAACACCAGTGGTGCTTAATAAATGCTTGAAGATTGGGTCCATCAATTCTGAGTCTGAGGTTTGGGTTCCCTTATTATCAGAAGAAACCAAAGGTGTAACGGGCCAGAGCCTTATGAGCTGGCAGGGCAGGGGCAGAGACCACCTCTTCAGCATGTCCGCCTTTGCAGACGATCACTGTGAATGACAATAATCTGCAATTGAACTGCGGTGTCACCGCCTATGAGTATAAGCAACTGGGTCCTGTCAACCGTAATCCCCAAATGGCCATGGAGATTGGGCCTTGAGTGAGGACACCACCACCCCATCTTAGAGCCCCGCGAAAATCTTTCCTATTACATTGGAGAACCTGTAGGGCCACCACTCATGTGCATAGGAGCCCAGCCAGGCTTCCTGAAAGAGCCTCTGCTCGAGAGTCTTCACCATGACAGAGCTGCCCCAGAGGCCCTGTGCAGCTGGAGGTGGGGGCCAGCTCTGCCTGGTGCCCAGCCCGTCTCTCTGTCCACAGCATCTGCACTGAGCCCTCAGCTGCCAAAGCTGCTCTTGGTCCGAGGGGACCGGGCATGGGGCAGGAAGGGAGCGGGGATGCCTCACACCAAACCCCCAGCTCCTAAGCAGAAACACTTGGACCCAGACAGACAAAGTCCAGCTCTTCAGCATCTGAATCTGACTGCCTCTCCCCTCTTGCTGGAAATCAGCCACGTGGCGTGGCTAGGAGGGAAACGCCACCTGTCCCTGCCGCTCTGCTCACCATGGCTGCCTGTCTCTTCCAGTTCACAGCCCAGCCACAATAGCAACACGAGATGCAAACAAACCAACCTCCTGGCATCTAAAAGAAGGAAAAAAATGTCAATATTTTATAAAAATCTCTAAAACAGAACAAGAATGCAAATGGCAGCTCCCTGGATCCTCGTCTTACAACTCGCACGAAGAGCAAATGAACCGGGGCTGGGCCAGGACACTTGGCTGCATTTAATTTGCTTGGCCCTTTACACACCAGAAAACACACTCTTATATATTATCTCAATTGATTCTTGTAAGAACTTTGCGTTGGGGTCAGAGTTTTTATCCGGCATGCATTGCTCAGAGCACAGAGGAGAGTATCAAATTAAGGAGGCTTCAGCTTCAGGTACAGAGGAAAGTTCTCTGATGGGACCTGGCAGCATCTAGAGCTTTTGCAGAAATATCAGCAAGGAAACAAAGTGTTTGGATCCTGGGCCTCACACACAGGTGCAAACATGTGCATGTGAGTGTGTGTGTGCACACGCGTGTGTATGTGTGTTTGTATGCTTCTGCATGTGCTTGTGTATGCCTGTGTGTATGCATGTGTGTGCCTGTGTGTCTGTGTGTATGCATGTGTGTGCCTGTGTGTCTGTGCATATGCATGTGTGTACACATATGTGCATATGTGTTTGTGTGTGTGAGCACAATGCATGTGTGTTGGTGTGCTAGTGTGTGTGCACACGCACAGGCACTGAGGACCGGCTGAAATGCTCTCTCGCGGAGGTCCAGGCTGGGAAGGGAGAAGGTAAATTGCAAAGAATCCAGGGCTGAGAGTGGTTTCATTGTCTCGTATCATAACAAGGGCCCTCAAAAACTCCTGGGCACTGTGCCACCCATCCTCTGGCCCGGGGACAAGCAATCCTGGCACAGCTTACCCACCTTCTAGTGAAGGTGCCAGAAACCGTTTCTTCACTGACCATCTTCCCAGTTTCTGTCCGAGCGCAAGGCCAGATGGAGGAGGTCAGAGGAGGGGCACGCATCCCCCGGGCTCTCCTCCAGGCTGTCAGCCCTGGTGATCAGCGCGTGGAGAGCAGTTTAGCCCAGGTGATGTCATGTGCTGGAACGGAGAGGAGCTGTCCAGGGCTGGGGGAGTGGAGGGGGGGCCTGCGCCTTCCTTTGGGAAGTGCTAGCTGCCACTGAAGGCGGGGAGGAGGGAAGGGAGGGTGTTTCCTGGAGAGACAAGCCAGCAGAGAGGGTGACACCGAGAGACTGCTCAACTTCAGGACCAGCAGTGAGGATGCAATCAGCAAGACATGGCCTGAGCCACAGGAAAAGGAAGGAAGCGGAGAAATAAAAAGACATGTGGGGTTGAAGGACCGGACCGTCTTGGACCTTCCAGCCCTGTCTCATCGTCTGGCCTTTACTAGGCACTTAATGTCGGACTAGGAGGCCGTGATCTGTACATAGGGAAAACTGCAGGAGGGAGCATGCAGGACCAAAAGGGAGGGAGAGAGAGAAAAGAGAAAGGAAGGGAGATGTTAAAAATGTTGAAGGAAAAGCAAGGAGGGGACGGAGGAAACAATTGTGGGCATGCTTCAGAGAAGAGTGGATCCAGCCTTCAGTCTCACAGAAGACAGTGGCTCTGCCCAAAGCCGTGAATGGATAAACCGTGGGCGTTGGAATTGCCACTGGGGGGCCCTTCACAGCTGGGGGACCCCGATCCCCTAAACCCCTTGAGCTTCAGTATCCTCAGCCATAAGGTGGAACTCCAAGGACCTAGATTTTTAGAGTTGCTGTGAGGATTGAGAGAAATAATGGCCGTGCGAGTGGTTGCATAGGGCAACGTTAAAGATGGTTTCCAAACTTGTTTCCGCCATTGTATTAGATTTCTGGCGCCACGTAACACACGACC
Organism: Propithecus coquereli; assembly: GCF_000956105.1. Classification (NCBI taxonomy): domain Eukaryota; kingdom Metazoa; phylum Chordata; class Mammalia; order Primates; family Indriidae; genus Propithecus; species Propithecus coquereli. The sequence goes on from NW_012154062.1 coordinate 3,549,452, forward strand.
ACACACTTGATGGATGGAAGCAACCCTCATCTATTACTGCACAGTTCCTGTGGGTTAGAAGTCTAGGCACTGCCTAGCTCGATTACCTGATCTGGGCCTCACTGGGTTACAATCAAGGTGACAGCTAGGGCCATGATCTCATCTGAGGCCTGGGGTCCTCTTCCAAGCTCACGGGGCATTGGCAGAATTTAGCTCCTGGCGGTTGCACGACCAAGGCCCTCAAATCCTAGAGGCCACCCACAGTCCCCTGCCACATGGTGTAGCCCTTTGCAGGGCAGCATCTCTCTCTCCAGCTGGCTCAGACACTGCCTCACATAACGTGACATGATGAAGGGACAGCCCCTCACCTGTGCTGTATTTTATCGCTTAGAAGCCAGTCACAGGTTCCCCTGCACTCAAGGACAGAGGATTACACAAGGGCTGGACTCCTTGGGGTGCGTCCATAGGTAAGTTGACTCCTTGGTCCTCATTTTCCTTCTCTGCAAAAGGACAATTTGCAACAGCACCTAACCATGATGGCGGTTATGCTGGTTAAATGAATGAATAACCATAAAGCATGTAGAATAATGCCTGGTCCCTAGTATGCATTATATGGGTTCATTAAATGTCCTCAAATAAATTAATGAATTTTTAAAATACCAGTCATGCAGCAAGCACTGAAAAAAGGAGTGACCGTCTGAGGTCAACTGGTTAGTGCCAAAGGCAGGCCAGGCACCCATGGCCTTGGACCTGGGTGTGCTCCTTCCCTCTGTGCTGCTGCCTCCCTTGGGGGGCAGAGAGATGGCAGCTTATGCTCCAGGTGAGGCGTCTGGAATTCACAGAGGAAAGGTGCGGGCTCTTTTTCCTCTATGCTGCTTCCACCATGTTCCCATTTCTTTTCAGCCTGAGCTCTCCCTCTCACTCAAGGCCTCATCTCCCCCTGCACATTGGACCGTGCAGCAGCCTCCACCCTGCACCCCTGCTCCCCTTTTCTTTCTGAGGAAGACGGGGTGTCCCTGGCCTCTCAGCCCTTGCCATCCCTCCAGCAGAAACCCGAGAAAGCCACCTCCCCCTATGCATCTTCCTCTTTCTAATCTAATTTATGCATAGCTTTCCTATATTTGCAAAACATAAGAAACCCTTAAAACTAAGAGTCTGTCTTCCATTTCTGAGGTGGGCTCTGCCCGCTGCCACGCACACACTCACACGCATATATTTGAACAAGTTTGATTCAGTGTAGCTGACACAAAAACCACTTAGTCGTTTCTCCTACATCATCCTAAGTTAATACTCCTGACAGGCTGCAGGAGCTTTTCAGCAATTTTTCTATTTCAGCTTTTTTCCCTCTGCCACCTCCCACCTCCCCCTTCCCTGCTGTAAAATTTGCTTTTTTGCTCAAAAGCTGACCAAACCTTTGCAAATTGTACCCATCACATCTTAAGACCACATTGAGAGGAGAGCAGCAGCTCTAAAAGGGAATGGCCAGCCCAGCCTTGCAGGGACGGATTCTATTTGTGCTTGATGGGGGGGAATTTAACTGTTTGGCAAAGATAAGAGATGTGTCAGCTTCAGTCCCTTCCACGGAGCTCTGACTTGGAGGGGCGCTGCGCCCTGGTCATCCGGTCTCCCTAGCTTCCTCACCCAGCTTCCTGCCTCAGTCCGGCCGCCTGGTGTCCTGCAGTGGGCACCCGAGAGCGACTGCCACAGCCTGAGGCCGCATCCCAGATGTGGTCTCTGCGCCCAAGGGGGAGAGGCTGGCTTGTGCCAAACGAGTACAGATATTTGTCCCCGCTTCGTCTCTCTCTGTCCTGATCCTTGTCTCTCTCTCTCTGCCTCTCTGTTTCTGTCTCTGTCTCTATGTCTGTCTCCATCTCTCTGCCTTTCTCTGTCTCTCTGTCTCTGTTTCTGCTTCTCTGTATCTCTCACTGTCTCTTTCCCTCTGTCTCTCCCTTGGTCTCTCTCTGTCTCTGTCTCTCTCTGTATGTCTCTATCTCTGTCTCTATATCTCTCTGTCTCTGTCTCTGCCTCTGTCTCTGTCTCTCTTTCTCTGTGTCTATGTCTCTCTCTGTCTCTGTCTCTCTTTCTCTGTGTCTATGTCTCTCTCTGTCTCTGTCTCTCTTTCTCTGTGTCTATGTCTCTCTCTGTCTCTGTCTCTTTTTCTCTGTGTCTATGTCTCTCTCTGTCTCTGTCTCTCCTTCTCTTTCTCACTCCCACACACAAGCACCTGAGCCAGCCGGAGCCTGTGAGCCTGAGTTCCTGCTGTAACCTTTGCCCCCTCCTCTGCTCCCCACCCTGGTCCTGGCCTCCACCCCTGCGCCTTCTCTGTCCCGGAGCACGGCTGTCTTGGGTTCGTTTCCAGCCCACACGTGCGCGTGGGGATCCGCAGGCTTACGGCCGGGACTCCACCTCGGCCCGCAAGCACTGCCTGGGAAAGTGGCGCAGCTCTGTCCCCGCGGCCCCAGACCTACCCCCACCGCCGCCTGGCCAGAGGCGCCTTCTGACTCTCGCGTCTCCGGCCGCAGGTCCGGGCGGCCGGCAGGGGGCAGGCTGGGCCCGCAGCTGGCAGCCGAGCCGCACGGGCAGCGGAGGGGCGGGGAGGGCGCGGCTAACCTTGCAGGGGGAGACAGTTATCTAAGGCGAACTTCTCTGCTGCTGATTCGTATTTCCTGAGCAGGAGCCCTAGGACTCAGGGCCGGCCAGGAAGGAGGCTGAGCTGGTGGAGAGCCGTTAAAGGGGACGCAGGAATTAGCACAGCCTGGCTCTGGCTGCGGTGGCAGGTGGCAGGTGCAGCCGGGCTGCTGGGGCCGCCCAGAACAATGCTGCGGTGGGAAAAATGCTGCCACCATTCCCCACTTCCTGCGTGCTCTGCCTCTTCTCCCGCCACAACTGTCGCAGGCACTGCTGACATCTCCATTTTGAAGAAGAGAAAACTGAGTCCTAGGTCAATTAATCTGCCCAAAGCCACGTGGCAGAGAAAGGACTTGATTTAGAGCTGGCTGACCGCAGACTCCCTGCCCAGCCACACACCGTGCTGCCTTGTGGGTGATGTCCCCAGGTACCCTCCTGGCTGGTTGGCCCCCAGCCAGCCACCCAGCAACTGTGCTAGTGGGGAGCACAGAGCAAAGGTGTTACCCCGCTAGGGCGTTCTCATCGCTGTAAAAGGTTCAAGACCCGTAAGCGCTGGAGAAACACTGGGTGGCTGGAAGGAAACACTGGTCCTGGCCCTGGCTTGGCCATTGCTGAACTGTGTGACCCTGGGAAAGTAGCGTGTCATCTCTGGGCCTCTATTGTCCAGGAAATGTAGAGATAGCGATAGATCAAGGAGTCTTACCTGGGGCCCAGGAATGAGCGTGGGGGACTCACAAATTCCCTACAGATTGCATGTGAGGTTCATAGGTGTGGGCGCTACATACATGTGATTTGCCTGGGAAACTAATCAGTGTATTTCAATGGATTCTCAAAGGGGTCTGTGAACAGAGAAAGTCTGATAATGACAGTATCCAATGACCTCCAAGTGGCTTCCAGCTCCGACATTCTGAGACAGATGAGTGACTCTCTAACGAAGGAATTTCTGGGTCATGGCCAACCAAACCACACCGTTTAGGTGGGTGATGCTTTAGGTCCAGCTGTGGACAGAGTCACAGTCCCAGGTAATCACTAGCATCTCTGAGCCTCCTGCCTCTAATCTGATGACAGGTATTTGTATGCAGGTTTATGTGGTTAAAATACCAGGGAAAAAGACTGGCCACAGGGGACGCTGGGGAATGCAGGCACTGGAGGCCCCGCCCTACGACTCAGTAACCCACGGGTCAGTCATGTCAGCAGAAATGTCATTTCAACAGCTTGTCCGTCTCAATTGACCCAAGCGAGGGCTTTCTGGAGCTAGATCGCTAAAGATAGTTGCAGGGTGCTCTATAGAAGTTCCAGAAAGTGCCGCGAAATTGGGCCAGGCCTTCTTGGGGAATACAAATGCCGCCCTGTGCCAGGTGAGAGGGAGGGGAATCACACTCCTTTATCCCAGTTGGCTCTTGTTGCCAGTGTGTCTGTTCCAAGATCAGATCAGGTTGAACTAGCCATCATCTTTATCCCCAGCGAGGAAGAAAAGCGGGTGCTGTCATAAATTAACACCAAAGGCAGTTTAAAGGTGTAAGAAATGGCCGTGGAAGGAAGGGAAGCTTCCATCTGCTTTGCATTGTAGCATCCAGGATGTTAGGGGTTGGAAACAAGTCTAAGAGTCTCAGATATATTTGGCGCTGGCTGGCAAAATTATATCCTTCACCTGCGTCGGTCGTCACTGCCTCCCTAGGCATTGGCAGAAGCCCAGTGATTGAATGTCACAGCAAGACAGCCCACCTTCCGCCATCCCACCTCCTCCTGCCTCCAGCCTCGTTGGACTCTTCAGCTGATGCCACCTAGAACCTGTGCCACATCTCCTCTGCACCCCTCCCAGCACCGCACAGGAGCTAGAGATGGACTCAGGCACCAGGCAGCTGCAATGTCTGGACCAGGAAGAACGGCTTTGTGCTATGCCACTTTTATTAATATAAGCTAATAAGATATCATTTCATAATGACTTGACTTTCTTACTTTGCAAATATTGGTGGAATATGAAGTTCGCTCAGGTTTCCCTAAAATGTGTGTTCGGATCACTCGGGATTTGAAATTTAAATTCTTAATAAGGTTTCAAGTCAGTCAATGCCCACCAGTCCAGGGAGCTACATCTGGCTGTGGTATAAAAGCTTCTGCTGTCGGCTCAGGTTGAGAACAGGAGGATCAGGGAGCTGTAGACAGGCTGTGAAGCTCCAGGGTGCACCCAGGTGCAGCAGGCAAGAAGAGAGGGTTTGGTCCTGAGGGTATGGCAGGAGGAGATAGACAGGGTGGGTGGCAGGAAGGCACTGTCAGGGTCAAAGGGCAGGGACTTGCAAAGAAGGTGGAAGGCCTGTGGGACTCAGAGGCTGGAATATGGAAAGGTGAGGATGCACATAGCTGATCACCGTCAACCCCAAAGATTGGTAAAGGAAGCAAGGCGAGGACCCAGCTCACCTTGGAGGCGATGGAGTACTGACTGCCGGAGTAATCCAGGTAAAGCATCCAGTGCAGGTACTAGAGCTTCAGTATCCAGTGGAAGCTTGGCCTTAGAAATCGGAATAAAAACCAGTCCTGAATGAGGGTGGAAGGTCAGAGCACCTGCAGCAAGACTTCCTTGATGCTACTTCCCTTAGCTCCCCCACCCCCAGCCCTGGCACCTCAACCATCCCAGTGTCCCTTGGCCAAGATCCAAGAACCCTTGTCCTCACCTGGCAGCTGAGCTCCTCTGGCAACAGGCATGGTGGGGCAGAATCAGACGTGGGTTCAAGCGCTAGCTCTCCACCAACCAGCTATCAAATCCTGGAATAATGATGTACCCTCTCTGAGCTTCAGTATATCATGGAATGGGGATAATAAAACCCATGTCATTGCGTTTTAATGAAGATTCAGCAATAACAACATTTACTGAGCACCTACTGTGTTCCAGGCACTGTGCTGAGTGGTTTATACAAATTATCTCATCCAAATGGAGTTTAGGCTTCATTCTGGTCCTGTTAGGTCCCTTTGCCTGGGTAGGGCATAAGTTGGCACCTGGGCTCACCAGGTGATAGCTATACGATTGCAGGTCTTGTGTCCTTGAGGAAGCAGTGTCTTATTTATTTATCCTCTTATCTTGCCCCCTCCCCTAAGAACAGAGCCTGTGAGAGGATATGACGAATGTCGTGCAGTCAATTGAGTTGAGATGTCTCCTGACTTGTCATAGAGCCCTTGGAGCTGGAGGAAGGGAACACTTTGTAAGGCCCAGGACTGGAGAGGCAGGGCCTGGGTGGCCTTGGCATTCTCAGTGAGGTCTGCGAGCCTGTACAGGTCCTGCCTCTGCTGGGTGGGGGGCGGTAAGAACCAAAGATGCTCTTTCCCAGGCTGGCCCTGAGTCACCCGTGAAGTGGGTGCATCCTCAGGAGACACCACCCTCCTTTCTAAGCCCATGTTCCTGCCCCCGGGGCCCTTCCCCCATGGTTTCCTCCGGCGCTGGCTGTCTGCCCTGATCCCACAACCTGCTGAAAACTGATCTGTCCTGAGTTGCATCTCCCGAGAGCTTTAGTTTATACAGAACTGGATGTGGCGGAGACGGCCAGTCGGTGGCATCTACTCTCTCGATGTCACACTCCTGCTCAGAGGGTGTGCAAGAAAAACTTTGGAGGGAACTTGGCCCCCTCCTGTGAACTCTCCTCATCCCCAAGCTCTCTCGAGGGGTCACAGTGACGGCCACATTGGAAGAACAAGAGGAACCAGCCCTCCATTTGGACGGCAGCACCTCCCCACATGTCCAGGTCAGGGCTTTGCTGTCCCAACTATGACACAGACGTGCCTGTCCCCCAGTGTCCCTGCAAGCAGCTGGAGCAGAGTCCAATGCTCGGCCTGTGGCTGACTCCCCCTCCCCCGGCTGGCACACTGGCCCCTCCACAGATCGGGTAGGACTGCCATTTCCACCGCCATCTCTCATAGCTTTTCTAGAAGAGAAGAAAGCTGATTGCAACTCCCACCCACCTGTCCTCAGACAGTGACAGCCCGAACATCATCCCCTAAGTATGAAGAACGTGTCTGCTATGCAAACTGGGCCTCAAGACAGACAAATCCCCTAGCTACCCCCTCATCCTTCTTTGCAGACTGCTGTCCCCAAACCTCTGCTATCGGGACATTCTGTAGCTGGCTGTCCAGCTGCTGTGACCAAAGGGCAACCTCCAGGGCTCTGATCCGGGAAAATGGGCAGGATGGAGCTGTCCAGTCTGAGACAGGTCCAGGGGCTGGGGACAAAAATGGTTGCCTGAGATTGGGGATGAGGTGCTAAGGAGGGATGAAACATACAAAGAAAGGGAAACTCCGGAGGAGGTGACAGACTCGGCCACTCGCAGCCAGCCCAGCCGTGCCTTGGCATGCCAGGAGTCCGTGCGGTTCTCCCCGAGGTCCTGCCTCTCTCCCCTCTGCCCTTCCCCCCTTCCCCTGGGCAGCTCATTTGCTTTCCACAGCCTCTCATATCCCCATGTTGGTTTAGTCTCAGGCCAGACCCTATTCAATATTTGTTTCCTGGCTTGCTGTTTGCTCTCATTTCCATGTGTTTAACATACATATTAGCTGCCTCCTGCTGATCCCATAGTTGTCACCGGCTCTTCCGGCCTCAGTCTGAGGCCCAGGACCAGGGGGCAGCTCACTCTGATGCCACCAGGGTGGTGCTGGTCACTGCAGCCGAGGGCTGACTTGTGCCTGCCACCCTGCCCCCATGCGCACGGGGACCCCACGCCCGGTCAGCAGTCCCCTCAGAGCAGTGTCCCTGTGCTCTGCCTCATCCCCACACGCTGCCTGTTCTTCCTTCTGGCACCGTAATATTGATTGATATTCTAGAACGATAATTTCTCCTTAATGAGAAGTAGGTAGGCATACAATTAAAAGTTCCAAAAATGGACTCTCAGATCCTATTCGGATCGTCCCTTCCCTTACCACAGTCAGCATCTCTTGCTGAACTCATTGTCCGCTCTGTCTCAGCCAAGCTGCCTCCCTCACGGCAGTCCAGAATCATCCGTGCTATGGGATGAGCCCTAGAGGCCATCTCGTGCAACCCTGGAGCTGGGCCTTGAGTGTCACCCAGCTCCAGTGTCCCCGAGCTCCTCCCGTGTGCCAGCTCCTGGGCCAGGTGCCAGGGAGGCAGGGATGATGGAGGAATGAACAGGCCCTGCTGGAAGCAGCTCACATCTGGTGTGGGCAGCAGAGACGCCTAACTGTAACGCAACCTGGCAAGTTTCAGACAGAAGTAGGAAGGGGCTACCAGAGAAGGCCCGAACTCAGCCAAAGGTATCAGCCAAGGCCTCCTGCAATCCTTTAATAATTGATCATTCCAAGTTCAAGGGAACTCAGTACCTTCCTATGTCTCATTCTTTCTCTTTCCTAGTTCTTGACATATGTACTTCTCTCTGTAAGTCCCTACTGCCTGCAGTTGCCAATCTGAAATGTAGGGAAAGCTGCGTTATTCTCAAAAGAGCCATGTCCCTCTGCCTCAGTGTTTTCCCAGCTGTAGAAATGAGGAGATCGAGCTCAGTGATGTTTAGAACCCCCAAATCCTGTAGGTTCTACAGCAGACTGGCTCCTAGACTGGCCTCTCCCTCTGTCCTCACTGCACTTTCTGAAGACATCCCTGGTCACCTTCCCTTTGCTTCCCAGGAGCCTCCAGTCTCCTCGGCTGAGCCAGGCGGTGCCAGTTGGCTTCCTTGAAATCCTCCTCATCATGCATCCTGCTCCCCATGCCCTCTAGGATAAAATCTACACAATTGGCTTCAGATACACTCCGAGTCTTTTGTCCCCTGGCCCCAACATATATTATCCTTGCTGCCCATTTCTGAAGAGACACCCATCTCACAGTTCCCCAGAGACGACAGTCATTTCAAAACGCTGCACCTCTGAGTAGGCGTCTCTGCAACCTGAAGAGCTGCTCCTGTCTTTATCAACCAGCAAACTCCTATGTATACTCAAAGTCCCGTGCAAAGCTTCAGTATACCAAGTCGATTGTCCCTCTGTTCCTCCGAAACACATTGTTCATGCTTCCATCATGGCAGGGGTGGCCACCCCCCACTTTGTTCTAGAATTTATACTCTCGTCTCGCTCTACATAGACCGGCCTATGTAGCCACTGGGAGGGGGCTTTGACAATGTGACTTCCAGAACTAGATTGTAAAGAACATTGCAACTTCCACTCCCCCAGTCCTGCCCATGGCTCACTGGGGAAGCCAGCAAGCAGGTCGTCAGAGCTGCAGACGGCCTAGGGAGACCACAAGAGGACGAGAACTGAGGCTTCCTGCCAACGACCGCATCAACTTGCTGGTGTCCTTCGGCCACGGTCAAGCCTTCGAGTGACTGTGTTCCTGGTCAACATCTTGACTGCAGCCTGCGAGAGACCTGGAGCCAGAACCACCCAGCTGAGCGGCTCCCAGTTTTGATCCACAGAAACTTGAGAGATAACAACTGTTCATTGGTGTTTTAAGCCTCTATGTTGTGGAGCACTTATCACACAGATTCAGACAACAAATACAACAGCTTTTGCCCTATTGCATGAAAACAGATCTTTTTATAAGCGTCTCTGCCCGGTCTCTCAGCATCTTTGAGAACATGGCCATATGTCTTCCATCTCTGGATCTACAGTGCCTAGCAAACTGTGTGATACAAAAAGTAGGCATTTATAAAAAGTAGATATTTATAAATAAATCCTTGTCCAACTTATTAATGAATCAGTAATTAATTTTTAAAGCCCCAAAGATCTGGTTTATGTTTTTCCTTGTTCAGCTACTTGATGCTTCAATTTGGTTTTCTTTCAGGGTCAATCTCTACCCTACTCCCACCTCCATCCTCTACAGGGCTTTATATCACATTTGCAGTTTGCAGAAGACCTTTGACCTGCTGGTTCATTCCTACAATGACCTTCTGGGATTGGCCAAGCAGACATAATTAGGCATATTTTACATAAAATAGGTTAAGTTGTCAACGAGAGAGTCCCGGTTTTCCTGAAAAGGAGTTTGGTTCAATATCCCTGATACTCATCTTTTCTCCAATAGCTGAGCTGGCTGCAGCTTCCCCCAAACGGCCCATTACTGGGGGACATGAAGGAGCCCAGCTTCCCCGTTCCTAGATAAGGGTGCAGGCCACCCATCGTTCGTATTAGAAGCCTTTCCTGCCTGGCCACCCTTCTCTCCTTCCTGTCACCATGGGCTACAGTGACACGGGGTCTAGGGCCTGGGCTGTGCCTTGGTTTGGGGTCCTGGCTCTTCCGGAGCACAAGCTAACACCACTCTAGCCCTGCCAGCCGCACACACACTGCAGATTTCCCGCAAGGGCCGCAGGGGTGTTCACTTGGAGAGATTATCTGGAAAAATGACCTCTCCTCCTGGCTTCCAGAAATAGTTCTTGATGTTATCTTAAAAACCAATTTTAGAACCAAAATTTAGAACAAAGCCGAGCACCAGTAAATGCCTACACGACTGCTTCCAAGTGAAATCAGGAAGGATTTCTGGAGACGCTAAAGCTGCATATTACTGTGAGCTTGTGGGGAGTTGAAAAGCTCCCGGACTCAGCATCAGAGACCTTTTTTATAGGGTCCCTGCTCTCATCACAGGAGCAGTATGACAATGTGTGATGAACTCCACCTCTTTGGGGCGTGGTTTTCCGTCTATAGAAAGGCAGCCATCCTACTCTCTGTGTCAAAATAGCAACATTAATGAGAAGATGAATAAACATAATACCTGGCACATACCAAGCTCCTAGTATGTGCCTCACACCATGTCAGGCGCTTCTGATCTCCTAACTCATTGAAGTTTCACAGCAATGCTATGCAGGAGGCATTTCCTCGACTTAAATAGCCACCGAACCAAAACTAGAGTAGTTAAGTAGGATGCTTACCAGGCAGTAAATCAGTGGTGGAGCTCAGATGCAAGCCTCAGCGTCTCCATTTCACCAGGTTGACAAGTAAGAGAATACAGCCTAAAAAATCAGACGATATAAAAACAAAGGGGACGGAGCCCAGCATTTGGAGATAGGCCCGGTGATACATGTGTTTCTTCTTAGGTCTGCTTTTTCGACATACCAGGGCAAAGACTGTACCCTGGAAGCGTGGATCTGGGACAGCTCTCGTTCCTGAGCTTTGACGATGAGGATGAAGAAAGGGCAGATATCCACTGTCTTACTTACCTGCCAGTCTGGACGTCTCCTTGACCCTACACTGCACACGGAACAATTGAGATTCATAGTCTCTCCAGGAAGCTACAGATGGCTCATTTTTGCATTCTTCCCATTCCTTAAAAGTACTGCACAGGAATTTTTAAAAGTAAAATTGATTTAAATTGATTCTATTTAAATTTTCTTTTATTTTAAAGGTTTCGCAATGCCTCTCAGGACAACTGCAGCCTCCATGTGTGCTCACAGACTCGAGAGCCTGTGTGGAATTCACATACAACTCCTTCTAGGTCACCAAGGTCGCTCTTTCCAACTCTAGAACTCTGCATTCTGTCCAGTCCTGGTTCTCCTCTTGTGAACTTTGGGAATGGCTCAGAGGCCCAAAGCCACAATTCCTTAATGCTCAGGACAAAACCCAGAACTTGATCATTTTCGTGCCCAACATTTTTCTCCCAACCCAGATTTCAGGGCTCATTTGTACTCCTACTTTTCTGTCCAAGGGTCCCTAAAAAGAGAGCAAGCTCTCCTCTTGACACTGCTGCCGTTCAACTGTCTGACTTGGAAGCACATCACCGTGACTCAGTTTCCTCTTGGTGAAAACTGCCATAGGTCCTTCCGACTGCCGTTGTGACAATGATATTAAAGATGCCCCTCAGTGAGGCCCACCATCCTTGCCTCCTATGGTCACTGTGCTGAGAGGCATTCGGGATTAGACTCTCCTCCATCCCTCAAACGCTGTCTGGAGGGGAGCTCAGTTGGTCATTGCAGTTTTCCCTGCCTCATTGGCCATGCCATGCTCCATCTCCAGCCTTCCCCTAGCGTCCACTCATACTCTTTGCATCCTGGTCCTGCTGTAGATGTCGCTTTCCCTGAGAAACTTCCCTGCTCACACCTGCTCTGGGTTAGTCACCCTCCTTAAGGGTTCACACAGCATCTCATCATAACCATCACCCTATGGCACGATTGCATCTCTGTCATCTCATCGGCCAATCTCTAAGCTCTGTGAGGGCTAATGTCACACCTGCCTTGTCCCTCCTTGATGCTCAGAGCCCAGCAGAGAAGCTGGTATACAAGAGGTAGAGAAACGCACAAAATAGACCTGCCTGTCCTGCCACCTTCACGGCGCTGCGATGGGGAGGGAGAGCGGGTCCTTCCGTGAACCACTTCATGTCTCCTGGATTCAATTTCCTCCTCTGCAAAAAGCACGCTTTGAACTAGCTGTTCTCTACCATTCTTCCCTGCACAATAATCTGTAATTCTGTGATTCTAAATAAGGTAATGCATTGAAAGAACATGGAAAACTGTAGCACTTTAACCAACATAAGGATTGTGTTTAACGTTACTATTATTATTCCACATGGTTTTTCTGAGCTGTGTCTCCTCACTCCCTGGAATAGATTCAACCTTCCTCCTACAGCCGAAAGACCGGCTATGGCCAAGACAGCCCCACAAGTCAACGGCGACAGCGCAAAGGGCACCAGCGGGTCTGCCCTCTCCTTTCTCTTTCCCCCTGAAGGCCTTGGGAAATGTGTGACCACTTTTCCTCTCCTGACATCTGAATATTGCCAGAGCTGAGTGCATCGGACTTCGCCTTTCCAGACAGTCTGCGATGACCTTATTGAATTTTCTCATCCGGCCAGTTGGCTTTGAGGATCTTTTTCTTTTTTAAAAAAGAAAGAATCAAAAATCAATAATGCAACCCCCACCTCACCCCCCCAAAAAAAAACACTAAAGGAGAAGACAAACCAGTCAGTGCGCCTGAAGTTTAAATTAGAATACAACGGTTTAATGCTCCCGAAGCCTGGACTATTGTTTCTTATCAGATTTCCCCTTGAACGAGCAATTGTGAAGCCAGCCTGTCCAGAGGAATGAGTTGTCATTCCGCCAGATGAGCAAACACCATCGATTTTAATGTGTGTGTTGGAAACAAACAACACTGAGCTCTCCCTCCGCACACCCTGCGCTGGACTCTAGGCAGTGGAAAACGACACCCACCTTGTGTTAAGTTTCCAGGCAGAAGCATCAAGGGGGAGATGGCAGGCGAGGGTCCCACACTGGACGGTGCGATATTCCTCCAGGCAGTCTGGGTCCTGGGAGCCTCCAGGGTCAGAGAAAATGCCGAGTCGTGGACAATGGAGACCCAAGGGTGGGAGGGACTAGAGAAGGGAAATCCCAGTCCCCTATAGCGATTGGAAAGGAAGAGCCAACCCATCCTCTCCTAGGAGTCTGCAGACAGCCACCAGCTGGGAACCCTACACCAACCAGTGCAGGCACAGAGAATGAATGATAAATGATGTCTAGGCCCGCTGCAGGGCTCTTGTAATCAATGTGCAGCCTGAACTGCCTCCAAACCAGGAGATCCGCCTGGAAGAGAATTTGCCTTGGGGCTTTTGCCAGTGAAAATCTGTTACCAGAAACAAGGAACCTACTGAGTAGAATGAAATTGAGGAGGTTCCCTACCAACCAAAGAGCCTGCGCCACAGCCTCCTAGAAAGACTCTATGGCCGGCCATCACTTGTCATTTCTGCCGACCACACACTCAGGGTTTTCCCTCCGAAGACCACGACCTCAGGTCTGCGGCCTTCTGTGTTTACCTGGTGAATTAGTAGGCATCAAAGAAATGCATATACAATTCACTGACTGCTGTTCTGTACCCACTGAGAAGACAGCTGAAACAAGCCCATTGCAGTAACACGGGAAGCAACTAGCAGTTAACAGATGTCAAGAGACCATCGACTACATAAGGGGCCCATGTGAGCCTAAACAAAATCCAGAAAGGGAATATCGAACACTGATAATCAGGTAGGTATTCCCTGCACTTCCCAAAATCATTTACTGACCTTGGACCCAGGGGACAGAAGAGTGGTCTTTCCAGTGAGGGAGGCCCCAGGCTGGAAGCCAAGATCTGAGGTTTGGCTTTGTTAGTAACAACACACAGTGATGACATATCCCGACAGGTTCTCGATATACATTTGCAGCCTATAAGGGGGTCACAGTGAAAGGTGAGAGCCCAAGAACTCTTGGTGATGGGGAATACAATTGTCCTCTGAGAGTTAAACCTACTAAAATCCACGCACAATGGAAGTGATTAGAGGAGACTGTGAAAGTAAATGCAGAGATTACCTGTAATTGTGTAGCTCAAGTGTTTGGGAACACCCAAGACTCCAGTCAAGATGATCTGGGAGCGGTGGCAGAGAGAGAAAATGAGAGTGAGATTGCGATTTGGTAAGCAGATACCTAATCAATCACATTGTGTCTTCCTAAGAGAAAGACCCTCCCAAGGCTGCCCCCTGCGTGAGTGTCCATCCATCTGGCGGGCAGGCACCTGTTGCCGGGAGCCGCGCATCAGGCTGTCAAAGCCAGTAAACACTTGAGTCGTAGAATTATTTGCTCTGGTTCTGATTCTGTGATCTTCAAACATTATTCTAGTAAGTTCAGGGCCAGCATAGCTGCTTGCAGAGAAAGAATGGTCTGGAGGGGCCAGGGTGACTCACATCTAGTCCATCTTGTGACACCATTTGCACATGTGCCCCTAGAGGCTTTCGTTCATGAGAACAAGGTGGCCGGAGTTCAGTGGACAGGTCAAGGGGGATGTGCACTCACTGCTGAGGTCCAGGATGCAGAAAGAGGGGAATTTTTCTAGGAATCTGGCAGCCAGAGGACTGAGACCTGGCTTTCAGGAGCCACACTCCCAGGACAGACAGGTGTTGAACGGACCTCTTCTTTCAGAAAGGCAGCATTGAGGTGTCCCCACATGAATGATGTAGGCTGTTTTGGTTTTATGTTTTATTACCTCTCCTATTTATCAATGAAGAAACTAAGCCCAGATGCTCAAGGTCACATAGCACGTGATGTTTTGACTTTACATAACTCTGAATCCCCCTTGGTACAGACAGCCCTGTGTACCATAGAAAGAGCCACAGAAGATTTCCAAAGATCCCCAGCAATCTAAAGAGATTAGGCAAATGTTCCCCTCGGTTCTCTGCAAAAGGGCTGACCCAGAACGGAGAAACGGAGGGCAAGCTCCTCGGCCAGATTGTCTTTGCAAAAAGCGAGCTCAAAAGGAGGTTCTTTTAAGACACCCCTGCAGCCTCCTGCTCTGTGTACTTGCTGCTAAAGCCTCTGGCCTCCTTTCTGGGTCTTCAGGTTCACTCCTGAGACCCTCGGCATTGGGTTCCTCCTACCAAGGCCTCAGTCAGCCTCCTTTGAAGTGCCCCAGGCACGCATTGTCACCTGCAGACCCGGAGCCCCACGGGTGGTGAACAGTGCACAGAGTGGGCTCTGGGCTGCAGGGGAGGACCGTCAGGAAAGGGAGGCAGCAGCCAGTGGCTTCCAGGCACTTGGAGGTGGTCCGAGGAGGGGGTCTGCCCTTCTCCTTCTACTTTCCACTGGCTGAGGGACACCCCCAAGGGGAAATCTCCCGGGGAGATACAGCCACAGAGTCGCACCTTTCCACAATCTCTGTAGCCCTTCTCTGGGATAATCACCCCATCGGGACCACACCCAAAGTCCAGGCTTCCCACGAGGTCAAGGGACTCCTTAACAGTGCCTGTGGGGACAGCACGGGTACAGGATTTCACACGGACACAGACCTGACACAGAGTTGAGCCTTCAAGCTTCTCCCTCTTGGTCACAGTCCTCGCCGGACCCTAAATCTGCTCTTCGCTCGGACCAGGGTTCTTATTCTCCTCCCAAACCATTGTCCTCTCCCCGGGAGAGTCCCTGAAGCCTGTCTCTCTTCTCTCATCTCTGCAATTGTATCCATTCCATCACCCTCCACTCTCCTCTGCCTCCGTCTTGGGCAATTTTTCCCGTTTAAATGCCCCTCGCTACCTCTCATTTCTTAAAGCCCCCGGCAGATCCCTAAATCAAAACTCCAATCGGTGTCCCCGCACCAGGCTCCCCTCCTTCCCTCCCTCCCGGCCTCAGCACCGCTGCTCCGCCATCCTGCAGAGCGTTTGCATTTGACCTGCGGGAGAGCATCCCCGCGATTTATTTATTTATTTGTGAACGATGAGGTTCCAATTATGGCATATCCATACAGCGGAGTGCTATGTAGCCCTAGCATTTAAAATGATAGGGCAGAAGAAAATTTAATGAGGTGGAAAAACATTCACAACAATATATTCAGCGAGAAAAAGAGACTACGAAACAGTGTGTACAGAACGCTTGCGTTTTGATAAACAACATGTGTGAATTTATTCCTACATGCCTGGGAGTATACGAGCCTGCCTGTCCTCCGTGGTCATCTGGGCATCCGGGCAGCGTGAGCATGTAAATGATCTCTTCTTCTTGGTGCTTTGTGGATTTTCTAATTTGTTTTACAATGAGGAAATATGATTTTGGGAACAAGAAAAAAAAAATCAGAATAAGTGTGTGTGTGTGTGTGTGTGTGTGTGTGTGTGTGTGTGTGTGTTTTCTTGAGATACAAGTGAAATACCCCTTCCATTCTCCTCTCTCTCTCTCTCTCTCTCTCTCTCTCTCTCTCGCCTTTCTGTTTTTATCCACATTGGCATATGTACTTGTTATTCTCAGCAAGTGAGCCAGTTGAAATAAGACTGAATTTATGTGAGCAGACCGTGGGTGTTGGTAGTCCGAAAAATGGTGTCAGCACTCAGCAATGGCTCCTTCACTTGTCTAAAAGGCACTATCTTCTCCGGAGCGACTTGCTCAGGAGTCTGCCCAGGCATTCCCGAAGACACGATGGACAATGTTGTCATCAGAATTCTTCCACATCGCTAGAATCTTCTCTTTGCCATAGAGAGGCAGTGTTGCACAGTGGTTAACAGTGTGGAGTATTTTATTCCTTGATTGACAACTTGGGTTTGAGTTCCATCTCTGCCATTAGCACTATGACTATAGACTTTCCGTGCCTCAGTTTCCCCATCTGGAAATTGATAATAATGACAACATCCATTTATAGGATTGTTTTGAAGATGCAATAACAAAATGTAATCAAGCACTTAGCACAATGGTTGGTATACAGTAAGCACTTAACAAATAGGGGTCATTATTAACTCCCGACAACCTTATTTCCGGCAGGAATAACATTTTGGGTTACTTTTAGTCTTGCATGCTTGACTTTGAATGAAGGACATGAGAGGAGGTTTTGACAGCTTAGAGAAGACAAAGGGACATGGGTTGAGATGAACTATTCTGTTCTGTTACTTCCATCTCAGATATGTTTATAGACATAAGCATAGCGCATGAATGGTTTAAATCCCTTCAAAAGAGCATTTTTTTCAGTGATTTCATTTATTTTATGTTTTTTATTTCAGAATATTACAGGAGTACAAACACTTTGATTACATATATTGCCTTTGCACTGCCCAAGTCAGAGCTACAGCATGCCCATCCCCCAGAAAGTGTACACCACACCCATTAGGTGTGAATTTACCCATCGCCTCCTCCTCTCTCCCATCTGCTCAACACCTGATGAATGTTACTTCCATATGTGCACGTGTTGATCAATTAATGCCAATTTAATGCTGAGTACATGTGTTGTTTGTTTCTCCATTCTCATGATACTTCACTTCGAAGAATGGGCTTCAGTTCTATCCAGGATAATACAAGAGGTGTTAGTTCACCATTGTTTTTTATGGCTCAGTAGTATTCCATGGTCTCTGACATTTTGTTATGGCAGCCTGAAGCTGACTGATACCATAATTTTTCAAAAAATACAAAATTCTTGAAAAATTCAGTACTGGCTGTCCCTGGCAGGCTAAGGTTTATAAAAGAAGAGGCTGTTATAGAATTAAATTCCCTGAGAATAACGTGGATGACAGTCATGAAATAATAGAGGCCAGGTGGTGGCATTTAACCATCAGGAGCAAGGTGGATGGAATGTCACAGTGATTGACAAGGTCATTGCGGCAGCCAGGTAGACCCTGACCTGCAGAGAGCTATGAAGATTAAGAATCTTGCCATATTAGTGAAAATTTTAGGTGTCCAGTGTTTGGGGCATGCCAGGACATTTCCTCCAAAGTAAAGGGCAAATTATTGTTTCTCTCATATCCCAACAATAAGAAGGATGCCCAATGCTTAATAAGCTTCTTCCAATGCTGAAGGAAGCGTCTGCCACACTTGAGAATAGTGTCAGTCCCCACATGGCTGAAACGGAAGGTACCAGCTTTGAAGGGGGCCCAGCACAGGACAGCGTTCTGCAACTAATCGGTCTGGTGTGCAAGCAGCCTCAGTGCTTGTGCCGTAGACCTGGCAGACCTTGTGGTGCTAGAGATATCCACAGAGACAAAAGACTCCACGTGGAGTTTATAGCAAATCCTAATAAAAGAATCAAAATGTAGACCGCTAGGACTCTGTAGCAGGGCCACGCCATGTACAGCAGAGACTAAGACACCATTCAAAAACAACTACTAGCAGGCTAAAAAGCGCTGCTAGAAACTGAACCTCTGACCACGGGACATCAAATGGCCGTGCAGCCAGAACTGCCCTTCGTGAACTCAGTTCTATCAGATCCACCAGGTGGTAAGTTCAGGCTCAGAACAACCACCTGTAAGGTGGAAGTAACTGCAGGGTCAGACACAAGCAGACCCAGAGGATTCAAATAAGCCACATAAGCAGGTGGCCCAGCCCCCTCTGCTTTCTCCACTTCTGCACTGGCACCTCTCTTTCGACTCACATCTGCACAGCTACCTGATCCTGGAGAAAGAGGTTGAACATGGGCGTGGAGGGGTTGTTTGATGTGTGAGCAGAAAGTGAAAACGAACTTGTGCTGCACTCTAGCGCCCCACAGGGGTGGTGCTGAAAGAGAATGAGGAGAAGCCAGACCTGCTTGGTTGTCCAACATACTGGATTGTCCACCGTGAGTGGGAATAGATGTGACCCAAAATAAGACTCTATACAGCCTCACGGGCAGTGATAAGTGGCTTGGCCTGTTGGTCAGGAGCCTGTAAGAGCACAGGTGAGAAGATTAGGATGGGAAAGCATGGAAGAGAAGCAGGTGGGTTGACCTGTGGGCATGGTCCAAACTGTGATGATCTTTATATCATGTCAACGCTGTCCAGACAGCATCCTCCCCAGAAGAGACACTGAGTAAGTATTTAAAGACAGCATTCATCATTTTATAGTCATATCAATCTACTCACTTCTGTGATTATTTTCCTACTATGCTCAGATGCTTAGGTATGGCCACAGAGAAAGTGGGTTGTTTTTGGTCAGGATTAAGGTTTCATAGGTAAGTGAAATGGACGAAGTAAGCAACACTTGCAGTTATTTGAAAATAGATCGACTAACATTGTGTAATAAGAAAGCAAAGACAGATGAAGTGGGAGGTGAAGGCAGGAGGTGACCGATGGATGGAAGTGACATTCAATGGATCGAAAGCTTTGAGGTCAGCACACCCATGCCACGGGAGTATTTGGACAACTCAGCTAGAAGGATAGCAGGTTTTAGGACGAAAGTAGAAGTTCATGATTTGGAGGTGGGGAAGTTTCAGGGGGTGATGTGGTCCAGCATCTCACATGGAGTGAAAGGCCCAGCTGAAGTAGAGAAGGTCTTTGGACACGAGAAACTCAAGGAAGCAGGAAACCCGGAATCTAAGGCAGGGTCCACGTGGATGCCGACTTTGCCTGGGATGAGGGCAGGAGTGGAAAAGTGGAAGACACAGAATCAAGGGCCGAGTCTTAATGCATAAGGACACAGGCCAAGGAGCCCCTCAAATGATGATTTGGATAAGGGGGAGAAAGCAGTGTGCCCATCTGGTTTGAGCCTTAAAGGCTACAGGCTTTTACAAAGGAGGGTGGGAGAAGTGGTTGGGAAGTGACAATGGGCAGTGGAGAGAATACTTTCCATACTTCCCAACTCTGAGATACAAGGACAATGAGAAAAAAGATGGAGATTCAATATATGTAATTGGTTAGCATTACTTGTCCAGAAGCACATGGGCTGTGATAGAACCAGGATTCAGTCTCAGAGCATCTGACTCCAGAGCTCACACCCCAAACCTCCATGCTAGAGTGCCTCCCAACAGGAGTGTCACAGAAGGAAATTTAAACAAAATGTACACTTTATATTGAGCTCCTGTTAACATGCATCAATTTAGTAAACTTTTATAAGTACATGGTGGTCAGATACATCTGAGAAAGGTTGAGCCAAGCGATTGTGTCATGGAGTCAGTAAAGGACACTACCAGATGGTGGGGATTTGGCATCGCAGAGAGGGAGGAAAAAATAATTGTATGTTTAAAGGTCCTGACCTCAAAAACATTGACAGATTCACTGCAGGAAACTTCAGGCCTCTTTTTGCATTCTCTGGTCACTTTCTCCAGAGGCCAAGAGCCCTCAGACTGCTTGCCCGGGGTTAACGTCCACATCTGGCACGAGTATTGCCAGCGGATTAGCTTGCTAACACTATATTTCCTCAACTCTGTGTGGTTATCTATTTAAGAGCTGGGTTTTTTTAAGATGCAAGAGAAACTATATTATATATGATATATACAACAATTTAAGACACATTTGATGTATGACTCTTTAACATGTGCAAACAATATTTTTATTTGAGGGAATAAAATAAGGTATTTAGTAAATTTGATCCATTCTTTTTTAAAAATTGAGACTATTACTGATATTTCTTGAGACTATTTTAATATTAAACGTCATTGCGTGCATGCAAAGTATGTTAAGTGACATTATTAAATAATAACATACTAGAAAAAATATAGAGAGAGGATACTTTAAATGGATTAATGCGTTATCGCACCTGGAGAAACCTGAAAAGAGGTCACCTGTCACCTGGTGACCAAAAATACAATTTCTCAGAGCAATG
Organism: Propithecus coquereli; assembly: GCF_000956105.1. NCBI lineage: Eukaryota > Metazoa > Chordata > Mammalia > Primates > Indriidae > Propithecus > Propithecus coquereli. The sequence goes on from NW_012154062.1 coordinate 3,569,953, forward strand.
AATATGTGCTAGTGGGAATTTTAGGTCCACTTAGGAAGAGACAGGATTTATATTTGAGCAGGTCAGACATTGACTGTTGCCTTGAAATCTTAGCATCTCCGTCTGCATTTGAGACCCACCCTGCTCGTGGCTTGCTTTGCAGTCATGTTATCCCTTGAGATGACAACATGAGCTTCTTAAGACTGCAGAAATTAGGTTCCATCTGGGGTCACTTTTGTTGTAAGTTTATTTATGCTCATGATATGGGCAGAGCCGGATCCTGTCATGGGGTGAAGCCCAAGGTCTCAGCATCCTTCAGTCTGCACAGTCCCCTGATAAACAAAAGCTGGGACGGTGCACACGAGCATGCCTCCTGCACAGCCAGCTGCAGACGCCATGCACCATCTCGCGGAGGAGCCCGCAGCTGGGGGAGCGGGGCTGCGCGGTGTGGCTATAGGGATTGATGGGTTGTTAATGCAGTGAGACAGTTACCTTGTGTCATCCTGACAATGCTGCCATTAACATCCTCATGGGCGGGCACTGTGACCCAGCCACACAGCTAACGAGGCTTGGCACGCCCCAGCTGGATCTTACCCTCTGAATATTATTTAACTTCAGTGTCCACAAGCATAAATGCTCAGCCAGCCCGTGGCGGTGTAGCATGGAGCATTGTGGCTCTTGTACATGGAAGTGGGTCCATAGGAGCCTCTGACCTTCTGGAGAGAAACCTATGCTAGGGATGGGGGCAAGGAGGGAGCAGAGAGATGGACATTTCCCAGCCCTTCTTCATACAAAGTCCTGTGAAGGTTCTGGAAGGGACCTCAAAGTGCATTTTGCAGCTGCCTTTGCTTTACATAGAAAAAACTTGAGGCTTGGGGGTGGGGAGGTGACTTGGCTAAAACGAGTACAGAGATAAGACATTAGCCCAAAGCTTCTGAATCTCCCCAACAAGGAAGTTCTGTTCCAAAATAAGAGATACCTTGACTCTACCCAGGCATAAACCATGGTGTCACCGTCAGTCCCACCTTCCCGCGCCCTCCGGAGACAGTCCCTGGGCGTCGTCTCCCGAGTTGGGCCCCATTCAGCCCTTCTCTTGCTCTCCTACCTTGGCCTTGGTTGGGTGCTCAGGACCTCACTTCCAAATCATGGCAATGGCTTCCCAAATGGTCTCCTTTTCCCCAGGATTTGCTCCTCCCCTTCCTCTGCACGCCATCTACAGATTCAGTCTCTGAAAACTCGTTTCCTTATAGCCTTTCTCTGCTCAAGAACCTACCTTGGCTTCCCATGGCCGTTGGAATAAGGTTTACGTTCTAGGTTAGCATTTAGGGCCTGATTACCTTTCCTACCATTTCTTCACCTGCTTCCTGTATATGTATGGTTACCAACAAAATGGGCCCCTCATCAGCCCGGAACACACTATTAGCATCCTTGCCTCCACACCTCGTCCTCTCCCATTGAGAAGGACTTTTCTACCTCTTCCTTCCCAAGAGCAAATACTCTGCTCTTTCAAGTTCACCTCAAGCTTCCCTCTTGCCCTGAATGTGCCTGAACATGGCAGCTGATCCATCGCTCACCCCTATGACCTCCTGTCCCTCTTATTGGTGCCACAACTCATTAGAGCCCTTGTTGCCTTGCTCTGTGTACCTGTACAGCTAGATCCTGTGTCTTTTCAAGCAATTTGTAAATTGCTTAAGGAAGGAGATTATGTCTTCGATTTGGTCTCCCACCATAAAGAGCTAGACCACAGCAGGTGCCTAACTCCTTCCCATTCAGCTGAGTTGTAAGCAAAGCTCAGGTCCACTTCGTCTCCAGGCTAGCATTCATTGACACCTTCTCCACGCACCCTCCCAAAGGTGACACTGACTCTACGGCAAAACATCCTGTAACTCCTGAAACCAATTACAGGTACCAAGTCCCTATTAACCATAAAGCAATTCAAGGACCACTTATTCCAAACAGTGTGAGGCACAATCAAAATCCAAAGAAGGATCAAGACAATTCTCTAGAATTTATCATAAGAGCATTTGATGTCCATGGGGAAAACACTTTAATCTAGGACATTACATCATAAACCTTAGATCGATCAGAGCTCAGCCTTGTACTAAATTATACAACATTTCTGAGCCTTGGTTTCCTTATCTGTAAGATTTAATATCTTACTTTTAACAGGGAGGAGAATTAATTGTGCCAGCACAGGTGAAAGTACTTAGCATGATACCTGGGCTACAGTAGGTAGCAGGTGTTCAGGACATGTTTAGTTTCTTCCTTGTGCCTGGCCACCCAGCAGGAAGCACCAAGGAAATAGCTCCATGTACCATCAGTGGCTGTTCCACGTTGTGTGGTAGGGTCAAGGGTGATGACTAAGTACCTGAGTCTTTTCAGAGAGACAGAAGAGTTCACCAGCCCAGAAGTTGAGACAGCACAGGAGGGCCCTAATGAAAATGCCGTCTCCCTGTCTCCGCACCCACACATCCTACCCTTTCCTCTGCTTTCTACACACAAGTTGACCATCCTTTGGAGGCTGGCAGCCCAGCTACCTGTGGTCTTCCCTCCCAGCACTTGTGTCTCTGCTGCAGAGTCTGGGGCAGGGCATGGGAGTGGCAGGAGGGCAGCCAGCTGGGCAAAACACTTGAATTTCCCTCCCCACCCTGTGCCCTTTCAACGGCAGAACTCCATTCCCACAACGGACGTGCCTTGAACAGAATGTCCTGTTAATCACAGCTTGTTCATAGAGTTGTTCCCAGGGAGAAAAAATTACAGTGGACAGAGGCAGTTTCAAGATTCCAGGGGGAAAAAAAAAGAGGAGAAAATGTGTTATTTCTTCACCTCTGTGTAGCAAAGGGTCTTCGTGGAAATGCCTGGGCCCCGGTGTGGGCTGTCTTTTCTGGGGAGCTTTATAAAATGGCTTTTCCCCTCTACTCTGTGACAAGGCAGGAACAGCACAAGCCCCACCTGGACCATTCGTCGTCATTGCCCCTGGCACCACACAGATTTTCTTCTTTCTGCAAGAAAGATGGCATTTCAGAGTTGACAGCTTCTCTCTCGAGCTGTGTGCTTGCTTTGATAGGTGACAATGTCAGGGCTCCCCCAAGGATGGGGCATTATGAGCAAGGACGGCTCAAGATAAATCGGGGAGGTGTGGTGGGAAGCGGTCAGGGACCACTTGGTTGCCATCTTCTGGACAAGCGCTGCTGGGAGAATCATGGCGGAGCAGGCCCCAAGGATGAAGGAATCCAAGCGGCCCAAGGCACAGAGACTGGGGTAGAGTCAGAGCTCACACCGAATCTAGTTGTCTTCTGCCTCGTTACAAGGTCAAAAACATCACTGCCCAGCACTCTTGAAAGCAGTGACCCCCTGGCTGTCATCTGTTCCTGCTCTTATGACATCATAAGAGATTAGAAGTTTATGGAAAGAAATATTCTCTTCTCTGCCTCCATGGAAGCTACTTAGAATGTTCAAAAACCTGACTTCCCCAGTAGGTGTGACTACAGCGCTACAGCCAGGTAGTGGGGGGCAAAAGCAAGTAGATTTCAGCAAAATTTAAGGCAAAGTCCTAATGATTGTACTGCCTGATAATGGAGCCAACTGTGCAGTAAGGCGGTGAGGTCCCCATCAATGGAGGTGTCCAAGAGGAGTCTGGCGGGGTCATTCCTGAGAGCATTCTCCCCTGTTGGGAGATTGGACTAACTGATCCCACATCTCGGGCATCTTCTGACTCTTACATTCTGTGGGAAGGCCACACCACCCAGGGAAGGTGACACAGGAGTGGAGTGCACCGGACTCACTCCTGTACTGTACAAGGGTCTGCACACGGATGGTACAGAGCTCAGAGTCGGGAGCTCTGCGTCCGCGTCAGACTCCCCTCCTCATCTCCTGCCTCCTTCTCTGATTTACTCAGTTGGTTCTGGACAAGTTCCTCTCTCTTCTGTGCTTGGAAGGGAACATTAAATGCTGATGACACTCTTGAGGGAGGCTTCTCCTACAGCCCTCTCTTTTGTGGTTACTTGAATCCAGTCTCTAGATGGAAAGAGAGCAGAGGAGACAAAGTATCCTGGAATCGAAAGGATCTTTGGCGAGATACCCGCTTATTCTCCCAGAGACCCCAGACTGTGGGACCACAGACCCATCCCCTACAGAAGGAGCGGAGAGCCGTGGTCATTACGGTGGGTTTTGGGGCCAGAAAGACCTAGGCTTGGATCCTGGTATCACGACTGCAGCAATGGCCAGCGATGCTGTGAGTCAAGTTATTTAAACTCTACCAACAAAAATTTCCTCGTAAGTAAAATACGGATAATGAGAACCACCTCACTGCGATTTTTGATATCAAGGGCTCAGCACATCCCACGTGTGTAATAAAAAGTGGTTGCTCTTACACCACGGCATTCTGACCGTCTGCAGCGCTCATCTGTCTCCACGTGCTCTGTCTTCCTGCCCCTCGCCAACATCTCTGCCCATCTCACGCCGGTGTCTGCACTCACCTCCATTTTCCTCTTACACATTCAAGGACATCACTTCGGCAATCCTGCCGTCCCCCATCCTCTCTTGCATCATCGCTTTTTTCATTTTCTACTGAAACAGTTCCATCAGCATACAAAAATATTCCTATATCGCAATTTCTCTCCTCCTACAAAAAAAATAACTTCTTATGATTCTGACTTCCCTGCCAGTTACTAACCTATTTCTTTGCTCCCCTTTGCAGCAAAATCCTTGCAATAGTTATCTCTACTCATTGTGTTCAGTCCCTCCTTTGCCAGTCTCTCCGAAACTCACTCCAGCCAATTCTTCAACCACTCCAATCCATTGAAACTGCTCTTATCAAAGTTGCCAGTGACCTCTACGTTGCTAAATCAATTCTCTGTCCTCCTTAAATCAGCCCTTCGGCAGGCTCTGAGCCCATTGATAACGCCGGCCTCATGCATACATTTTCTTTACTTGGCTTTCAGGATAGCACAGGCTCCTGATTTTCTTTCTGTCCCACTGGTGACGGCCTTCTCAGGCTTCCTTGCTGGTCTCTTCCCTTTACCTCTGCCTATTAGTGACGGGAGGTCTCAGGGCCCCTCCTCATTCTCTTCACCCCTGTATCTGCTATTGTCACGGTGATTTTAAATAGCACGTATATTCCAATGGCTCCCAAGCTAACGTCTCCATTCCAGACCTCTCTCAAACCAGCATTCCACTAGCAGACTAGTGTATCCAGTCTCCACCTGGATGTCAAATAGCATGTTCAAAACTAAACCTCTACCTTCCCTCCCAGATCTGTACAGCTCAGAGACATCTTCATCTCAGTAAACACCAACCCCATCTTTTCTTTTACTTGGACCGAAAACCTGGTAGTCATTCTTGACTCCATTCATTCACATCTTATATCCAAACCATCATTAAATACCATATCTTCCATGGTATTTTCTAGAATATTTAAATATATTTAAGATGTATTTCTAGAATCTGGCCACTTGTCTCTACTTTTACAGCACCTGCCACTGGTCTGTATCTGCAATTGAGACACCCTGCACTCAGGCAGCACTTGCAATCCTCCTTTCTCTTGTCTACCTTTATTTTTCTACAACACCCACCTCTTTCTAACATACTATCTAATTTACCTTTTTTTATAGTGTGTTTAATGCCTGTCTCCCCCACCCCACGCTGCCTGTGCCTAAACACCGCCAGGGCTGGGGTCTTTGTTTTGTTTACTGCTATATTACAAAAGCGTAAAACAGTGTCTGGCACAGAGTAAGCAATCTACAAATCTCTGCTGAATGCAAGAATTAGTTCTTCTTAAACAATTTCCATTCCCATCACAGGAACACATTTGAAGCTAAACCTGGCACCTACAACTATATACAAGAGTCCATTTCCTCAAAGATCCTGGCACACAGCGAGCATGAAGCGGGCAGTCCATGCTGCTGTCTGACCATCTGAGAGGGTCGCTGTACCCAACGGTATCTTCCAAGGCGCCTGGACCTGCCTCCTGGAAGGGTGGCTTCTCCATCAATCAATCTGCCAAGCAACTGTACTGCTCACTATGAGACGACAGGAGAAGTTAACACAAGGTCCCTGCCCAAAAGGCAACACTTAGCCACATACAGCAATAAGCAGACAGTACCAGGCAGTATATCATTGAGTGCTAAATTGGGTGTTATTGACTCTAAGTGCTGTTAGGGTTCAGAGAGGGGAGAAATCAATGTGCACCGAAGCCGCACAGAGCTCTGGCCATCAGTCCTCAAGTTCCTTGAGGGCAGGGACTATGTCATCTTCGTCTTTTCTTTCTTTTACTTTCTTCCTTACTCGCTAACTTCCTTGTCTCCTGTCTGTCTTTATCTTCCCTTCCATAGACCCGGTACAGTGATGTGCCCATAACAGGTATATAAGAACTACTCTCTTTATATGCTCCCTAACTTCTTTCAAAAAGGATTTGAAGTGGCTTATAGGGATATAAAATAAATAAATAAACACACTTTGAAAGAAGGCAGCAAAGAAAAAAGCAAAACAGGGATAGAGACAGAAAATGGAACCAGGAATGCGGAAAATAGCGTGTGAAAATACAAGCCAGGAAAGACCACGTCTTTGCAATAGATAAACCACAAATTTGGCTGTAAGCTTTTGAATGGACTGCTTGAAAAGAAAAACCCGATTAATTATGCAGTTCGTGCTGTGCGTGTGACAAAAACAGACCAATTGTTCAGTAGATATGAAGCTACTCTGGATGCTTAAGCTTTCAGGAATCTCTCCCCAGGGTCCTCCCGAGGGAGACACGTCATGATGTAATGTGCAACGTCCTGAAGGAGCTTCCTGGAGCAGACGCAACCCTGAGATTGACACAGCTGTTTGCTCCGTACGTATTTTCCACTGTCTGGGACTGTTCCTATTTTGTCAATCTTGGGACAACTGCACCACTAAAGTGTGTCCTGAACATATGCATTTACTAAGGTAAAAGAGAGGAGGAGAAATTTAAGAGGGGGAACTGCTCCTAGAACTTTGCAGGATATAAACAAATACACCACACACAGACACACACACAGAGACACACAGACACACAGACACACACGCACGCACACACACACACACACACACACACACACGGACAAAGATGGAAACAATCTTGTCATCTCCTGCATCTGCTACATTTTATACACAGTATTGTAGCGATGTCTGTACCTCAATGCTTTCTCCTGATAGATTTCAAGTTCATCGAGGCCAGGTACAGATTTTGCTCTCTCTATGAATGTTTTTTTCATTCAACAAGTATTTGGTGAATGCCTACTCTCTGCTAGACACTTTTTTAGCAATGAACAAAACGGATGAAAAGCTTTACTCTCAATGGAATTTGCAATCAGGTCAGAGATGGATATGATATAGATAACTGTAATAAATAAGTAAAATGTATAGCATATGAGAAGGCAAAATTTACTATGTAAAAATACAGTAAGATAAGAGAGATCTGGTGTGTACATGTGTGTGGTGTGTGCATGGAGGTGCAGGTGGTAGTATTGACTAGGATAGTCAGTATAGACTTCATCGGGAATGTGAGACTTAAGTAAGGAGTTAAAGAAGATAAGGGAATTAGCCAAGCAGATATCTGGGGAAAGAATATTTTAGACGGAGGAAACTATTAAGGCTCCAAGACAATATATATATATATACACACACACACACACACACACACACACATTAAACCTTCCCCAACCCCCAAATAATTATGATTTATTGGGGCTAGTGTTAGGGATGACAGTGTACACAGAAGTACAAAGCATACTAAAAAACAAATGTGGAATAATAAAAATTTCTACACTCAGTAATAACAATGAACTGTGTAAAATATAGAACCGTATACGTTCAATGAAGAATAATATTGTCTATGATGCCCAGCCGAGAGGGAAAAGGTCAGAATTGGCAGGTGAAGCTTCAGTAACAAAAAAATCCAGACATCTCAGTGGCTTCACACACAAAAATATATTTCTTCTTCATGCAGAGCTTATGTTTCCATCTCTCCAGGACAGCTCCTTTTAAGTAACAGGTGAGGGAACCGAGCAGTTTCCATCTCATGGCTCTGCTATCTTGATTAGCAAGATGAGGAAGAGAGAGTCCATGGAAAACTCACACTGTTTTCATATTTTGGCCAAAAGTGATTCATATCACTTATGTTAAAGCTCATTGGCTGGAACTAATCACATGTCGTAACCTAATGGTAAGGGATGCTGAGAAATGTAGTCTTTCTGTGTACGCAGGGAAAAGATAAGCAAAGTGACTTAGTACACATAGCATTGACTTTGGTACAGAAGACAAGAAGTCAGACTGTATGTGAGTCTGTGGCACTGACAGACAGGTTAACCTTGATTTAGGTCCCTTTCTGAAATAAGCCTATATTTTGATTGCAATCCTCAGGGAGGCAAACTTGGGCAAGATCATAATTGATAACAATATCTGGAAGGCTTTGTTTTATGCCCTGGATCCCAAAAAGTTAATAAAGTGATGATTAAAAAATGATTAAACCCATACTTTGTGATAAGATCTATGCGTACATTACCCTACCATTTATTTAATAAAATTACATAAAACAAACTACATATATTCTACAGGAGATTTCTGAATATTCTGATGTTGCAGATGTTCTGATATATATTTTGGATTATTTATCCACTAAGGAATCATCCAAAATTTTTATCAATATGTACCTAAGAGAAAAATCTCTATGCTGTAGGTTTTTTTCTCCTTCTTCTTTCTTCATATGTTTCTGTGATCTACCTGTTGTCTTCATTGATTGGTCTGAGTCCCTAAATTTAATGATTTTTATTGGATACCTTTTTCTAATTTCAGATATTCTGTCTCTGTTCTTAGTTGCTCAATGTTTGGGTATTAAATAATCAAGTGAAATTATATTATTTGGTTCTACCAAGATGCTTTCCATCTGTTTCATTTTGTTTTGTTTTGCTTTGCTTATTACCTGATGGTGACTTCATCTTGTGCTTGTATGGTTTTCTGCTTTTCCACGTTTGGGTACCTTCTGCCTGTTTCTTCTGGTACCGAATTATGCATAATACACCTAATAATATACACCAAATACACATAATATACCTACACCCATATATCAGGAATAGAAAAAATCTTATAAACTTGAATAAATTTCAGATTGGGGATCATCAGACTTGCCCATTGAAAAAAAATATGGTTTTGGCTCCTAGGAAAATTCAAGATCCATTTCCACTTGTGTCTTTTAAATACTCTCAAGTTATAATGTAATGTTACAATGACCCTAAAACTTGGGCAGATGGAGCACGTTCAAGACTTCGTCTTAGAATAATCTAGGTTTGGAAATGCAGAAAGAGCTAGGTTAGTTCCAGCAGAAGATTGACTTGACCCCAGGCACTGAAGAATGGGCTCAACCCAACCGGCCCACACTGAGATAAATAAGAAGAAACAAAAGCAGTGAGAGAACTGGGTTCATGGATAATGAGACATTAAAATAATTTTGGAAAGTAATTTAAATTTCATTCATTCCCGTAATCAGACTATGAAGGGTGTCTTTTCTTTCTGAGTTCATTTTGATTAGTGCTTTTTACTAGATAGTCATCCAATTCATTGAGATTTTCCAATTAAATATTATAGATTGAGAATTATATCTTTTTGAGTTTGCAGAATTATTCTTAGAATTTTATGACACATCTTGAGTGTGTTTGCATTTAATCCCATTTTTTCTTGTTGTTTATTATACTTGCCGGATTTTTATCAGGTATTTTTCAATTGGCTCTTGGATCTTTTGCTTCCAATTTCCATGACTTTATCATTTTCTAGTTCATTAATTCCTGTTCTACCATTATTGTTTCCAACTTCTTGTTTTTCTATTGATTTTCTTATTTTGTCTATTTTCTTAGTTCTTGGATTCTTAATTTTTAAATTTTTATTCTTCCTATTTTTTTCATTTTCTTTCTTTCTTTCTTTCTTTCTTTCTTTCTTTTTTTTTTTTTTTTGACAGGATGTCACTCTGCTGCCCTAGCTAGAGTGCAGTGGCATCATCATAGCTCATTACAACCTCCAGCTCCTGAGCTCAAGCGATCTTCCTGCCTCAGCTTCTCTAGTAGCTGGGATTGCAGGTGTACAATACCACACCTGGCTAATTTTTCTATTTTTTGTAGAGACAGAGTCTCACTATGTTGCTCAGGCTGGTCTCGAACTCCTGGCCTCAAGCGATTCTCCCACCTCGGCATCCCAAAGTGCTAAGATTTACAGGTGTGAGCCACTATGCCCAGCCTATTCTTTCTTATTTTACAAAAACAACTGAGATCTGAATTTACCTTTACTATTTGGCAATTTGAAAATATGATCATAAAAATCTACTTTTAGGAATTTATTGTAGTTTTCTTTGTGACCTGGGTATGACCTACTTTTTATAAACATATCCTGATTATTCGAAAAAAAATGTACTTCCTTAGGTTACACATTTTAATACACATATGTAAAGTTAACCTTGCTTCTTATATCATTTGATCATCACTATCCTCATGTATCTGATTCAGTTGGATCCAGCAAAAAGTGAGAGTGCTGTGTTAAAACTTCCCTTTGTGTGTGATGGAATCGTTCATGTGTTCCAAAGCCATTTTTAAATTTTCAATACTATGATATTTGCAACAGAAACATTAATGACCATTACATCTGTATTATGAAGAACGACCTCATGAACCTGTTAACTGCTTTTTCATTTGAATTCTCCTTTGCCTGTTATTAATAACAGCTTTCCTGCATCTGTATTTACTCGATGTATCATTACACATACTTTTGTTTTTAAATTTTACATGTAACTTTGGTGCAGTTATATCTTATGTATGGTACATAGTTGAGCTCTATGGTTTTGTGTTTGTGTGATGTTTTGACAAACCTAAGAATCCTTTTCATTTTAATATGGATATTATTCTTGTCACATTTTTACATAAACTTTTTATTTTAACATAGTTCTAGATTTTCAGAAAAGTTGCAAAACTAGTTCAGATACCATTTCCCCCATGCTCAGTTTCCTCCATTAATAACATCTTACATTAGTATAGTACATCTGTCATGATTAATGAACCAATATGGATACATTACTATTAACTAAAGTTGAACATTTTTTCAGATTTCCTTAGTTTTTACCTGTTGTCCTTTTTTCGTTCCAGATCCGTTCTCCATCTTTATAGTTTTGTCATCTTAAGGAGGTTAAAGAATTAGAATAATACACTATGTAACCTTTTGAAATTGGCTTTTTTTCCCACTAGCATAATACCTTTAAGATCCTTTAAGTTTGTTCCTTTTTTTTTTTTTTTTAAGAGTCAGGGTTTTGTTCTCTCGCCCAGGCTGGAGTGCAGGGGCATGGTCATAGCTTACTGTAAGCTCAAACTCCTGGGCTCAAGCTATCCCCCACCTCAGCCTCCCAAGTAGCTAGGACTGCAGGTGTGCACCACTGTGCCCAGCTCATTTTATTTTTTAAATTTTTTGCAGAAATGGTGTCTTGCTGTGTTGCCCAGGCTGGTCTCAAGCTCTTGGCCTCAAGTGGTCCTCCTACCTCAGCCTCCCAAAGTACTGGGATTACAGGCATAAGCCACCACATCTGGCCCAGTTTGTTCCTTTTTATCGCTGAGTCTTTTTCCATGGTATAGTTGTACCAGGGTTTGTTTAACCATTCACTCACTGAAGGACATTTGTATGTTTCCAGTTTGGGGCTGATACAAATAAAGTGGCCATGCACATTCGTGCACAGTATTTTTGTGTGTGTGTGTAAGCATAAGTTTTCATGTCTCTGGAAAAATGCCCAAGAGTACAATTGCTGGGTTATATAATAAGTGCATGTTTAGTTTTATGAACAACCGCCAAACTGTATTCCACAGTGGCTGGACCCTTTTCCATTCCCACCAGCGATTCCCACCAGATCCACCTTCTCTGCGTCCTTTCTAGTATTTGATCTTATCTTTTTTTCTTTTTTAACTTCAGCCACTCTGATAGGTATGTAGTGATATCTTGTGGTTTTAATTTGTGCTTCCCTAATGATGAATGATGTGAAACATCTTTTCATGTGCTTATTTTCCATCCAGATCTCCTCTTCAGTGTTTGTGCCTTTTACTGTTGAATTTTGAGCCTTTTATGTTTATTCGAAATGTAAGGCCATTGCAAGATGAGTGGCTTGGTAATACTTTCTCTCAGTCTGGAGCTTGTTTTGTTATCCCCTTCACAGGATATTTCACAGAGCAAAAGTTTCTAATGTGAAGAGGTCCAATTTATCAATGTTTCATGGATCATTCTTTTGGCATCATATCTAAGAACTCTTCATATCCAAGAATTCCTAGGTCTTGATGGTTTTCTCTTATGTTTAATTATAATAGTTTTACATCTGTATATTTTACATATAAATTCACACTTGCTAACAATGATTTTGCAGACTAATATATTTTATCCATCTACCATTATCTTGTTTTATGAATCATTGAATTTACTTCCTTAAGGTTCCTTTTGATTTTTTTCCCTCTTTTCTCCCTTCCTATAATTTTGCTGATATGCGTAATACATTTGGCCTATACAGCTACATTTGGCTCATTGTAATGTTTAAAATAATTAAATGAATTTTCTTTATTATCAATATTAACAATAAAACTAATTCTATTAACTTCGTTCTATATAAAATTTAGCCTGCTCTTATTTTTTTCACTCTCCACTAAATTATTATTCATATAGTGTATCTTCTCTTATAAGAACAGACTTTTTGACATTTGTATTACATCTCATAGCTATAGCAATTAATTATATAATTCTATATTTACTTAGTTTTATTGCTCATTGGTAATTCTATTTTAAAACAACTATGATTTTAATCATTTCATTCATTTCCATTTATTATTATTCATTATTTCCTCAATTCTCTGGGTAATTTTAATTCACAAGAGATAAATTAGTGGTAAAATTTCTGCACCACATCTAAAAATAACTTTTTGTGACCCTCACATATGAATGCTAACTCTTGGAGATACGGAATTCTTAGTTCTCTAGTTTTTTCTTTTGCTTTGTTCTTGGTTTTAATATTCTGTAGACAGTCTATGATTTTCTGATATTTGGTGATGTGGAAGAGAAAACGGAGGATTTGGGAAGAGCGTCAGATGAGAATTCTTAAGTAAGCAAGAGAACCGAGTGCCAAGAAATGAAAGGAAGCAAAGAGATTCAAGAAGGAAAACTAAATCAATAATTAAATGTTGCCCCAAAGGTCAAGTAGGTTGATCACTGAGAAAAGTTATTGGATTTGCAATTAGAAAATAATTGTAACCTTTGAAAGAGCAATTTCAAGGAAATGGAGAAGGTGAGAGCCTGTGTCTTAGAGCTGGGAAGGGGCTTAGAGATCACCCAGTCTGGAGTCTTCACCTTCCTGTCCAGAACGTAAGAGAAGAGAGCTGTCTAAGGTCATAAAGTGAGTTAACGATACCAGTAATAGATGCCATGGGTACAGAGTAACAGACACTCCTGGTTCAGTGCTCCCTCTACCTGTGACAACACCAGAAATCCAGACGAGAGGCACAGTGGTCTGGTGCCGGGAAGGGGGCAGTAAAAAAGGACAGATGGGGTGGGCGGTGGTACGTGGATCTTTGAGGGGGACAGTGCAGCCAAAAATGAGTGAGACAGAGAGGGGTGGAGGCAGAGGGAGTGGAGAGAGACAGATGGAATCTGGGCAGCTGAGCTTGTCTACCAAACGGAAATGCCCTCATAATTCCAGGGTCAAATTGGTGGCTAACAATTGCTTTCCTGGGACCGGAAAGTAGGAAGGGAACATGAAAGCAGGCTGTACCTGGAAAATCCTTTAAATGTGTACCCTCTCCTGTGGAAGCAGTGGTGACAGTGAATTTCAGCAAGTGTTGAGCTGATCGAGTGTCTTGGTGACATTCATTGCATCGTCACTCGCACGTGGCAAATATCCTGAAAGCCCCACTCCCACCATCAAAGTCAAGCCACGCTCCTAAATTCTGGATTGAACCTCAGTGGGACATATGATGAAAAGAGAGTAAAGCACTACTGAAAATAAGGCCAGAACATAAAGACACAACCTTTGGTAGACTATTTATATATATATATTTTAGATGCAATGAAACACAGAGCTCAACTCACTTCCAGATAGAGCAGGTAACTTATCTTAAGTGCTTGGCAATGTCTACTTCACCATTCCCTTTGATATTTTACTGTTTAATTTTCCCATTTTATATCATACTTAATTTTACATGACATCTTGAATCCCACTGCAAGTGGGAAAGCTATAATCCCATCCCCCCGCCCCCAGCGCACTCACACCAATAAAAGTGGAACTAAGAAACTACGTCAAGCCAAAGGAGCCTGACTATTGTCATCACAGGGCCTTTGACAGTGATGGGCCTGGTGCTATCCTGCAGGCCACAGAGGCCTGGGGTTAGCGATCTTCTCTGCCGGCTCCCCAGCCGCTCCAGTGCTGAGCTGCCCCAAGCCAGCTAGTGAGTGACTGGGCCTGCCAGCCATTAATATTTTTCAGTCTTTTGCAGTGTACTGTAATTTATCCTTGTCATTTAGATCCAGGCAGTGGTCTTTAGCTTATTTCTGAGATCTTATTACATTTTTTATTCATAGAAAAGTAAGATTTAGGTATCGGAGATCAATAGCAGCCTACATCATGCTTACATTATTAATAAGAAAGATGTCGTGTGAAGACCGACTGGTGTCTCGGATTTGCTCAGCAGCTGGGCGCATGTCGGACAGGCACGACGCTCTGATTGTATCTCACTCTGTCTGTTCTGTTCAGTTCACGTGCACTCCCCCTGCCCCCCGGGAGTGTGGTCTCTGGCACTGACATATCAGTGAACACCTTGGTTTGGCACAGCCAGATCTCAAAATGGGGAAGAAGTGTGATTATTGGAAGAGGTTCCCAGAAGCCAGAGGTCTGGACTTTCATTGGTTCCTTGGATTCCTATTTTGGTGCAGGCTGTCTAGGCTCTGTCAACGTCAACGCTATTGACAGGAATGACACACTAGTTCAGTGTCTTTCCATTTGCAAAAATCTTTTTCGCATACATTCAAGGTCAGGATTTCCTTTCTCAAACTTCTGCTGTCGTCTAACGTTAACCAAGAGCTATGCCTTGCTATTCATGCTGCTCTCACACCCTAAGTCATCTTAGTGCACGAATTACTCCAGTGATTCTGCCCAACTCAAAACAAGATGTTGCTATATCTCTTGTAGCACTGGCCAGAGAAAGCAGAGGGAAATCACAGAGGCTGAGAGCAGTCAGTGCTCCTGGGGCAGGAAGGGCAAGGATCAGGAAGCATCGTGACTTCTCTGCTCTCAAGTTTATTGTCAGGCAGGAGCGTGCCCTCTGTTATTGTGCCATAACAACTAGACTCTATAGCTGAGGGAAACCCTTCAGAATTGTCTGTGACTCTCTCATTGGCCTGGGACCAGACCAGGCCAAGGGACAGCTTCCTCAGTCCTCCTGTTAAATTATTCATGAGACATTTGACAAAACCAACCACATCCTTCTGGACACCAACTTCCTTCCCTCTCTAATGGCTTCTGAAATCCACTCTCAGGGCTGGGTACATAGATGTTCAATAAATTATAGTTCCTAAATGTCATCTTTTTAGATATTATCTTCCTCCTGCACCGTACCTCTAAGCAAGATTCTATTTCTCTTATTATCCTTTTCTGACTTTCCAAGTATGAACCCAGAGTCCAAAAAGCAGTAAGAATCAAAAGCTTAGTGGTTGCCAGAGGCCAATCCTGAGTAAGACTTTCTGGTCCCAACACAACTTATTCTAACAACTGGACCACCCTTTTCTGCTGGGTGGTTGTTGAAAATAAACATAGTGGAGGAAAACACAACTCCAGGATTTCTTAACAGCAATGAGATAGCAGTTCCCATTTGAATTGCCTACATTTTTTCTACACCAACTCTTCTCACCTCCAAAGTTATTTTCTCCAAAAATTCCTCACCGTTAGTTACTGAAATCTCTGTTCTTTGATCAATCTCCGAGGATTTATTAAGCATAATCTATGTTCTCAGCATTGAGCAAAATTGGATAGAAGAGACATCAGACATGAGTCTTGCTCACAATTTTGCTTTAAGACCATATAATTTCAATGATGTAAAGATGAGAAAACAGGCTTGCAAAGTAACTTGTCTAAGGTCAAACAACTAGTAATCACAGAACTGGGGCTTGAAGGTAGGTTTTACTAACTCTAAATCCTTAACCAAGATGGTCAACAGTAATAACAACAAAATTCAAAGTAGAGAGAGATAGTTGGAATCAGAGTAGTCAGGGAAGGCTTCCTGGGGGAAGTGGAATCACCAGCAGGGCCCTAAAGATCTCTGGGTTTTGAATTGGTGGAAGGACAGGAGGAGAGTGTTCCAGGGGGAGGGGACCATGAACAAATGTGGAGAGACAGAAATGTGCAGCTTCCACAGGGAAAAATTAGGGGAGAAGAGTCAACAGTGGGCAAAGGTCGGACAGGTAAGTAAGAGCAGCCCACGGCCAGTGACCTTCCTTCCTCCTGAGCCCAAGCAAGTGCAGCTCTCACCTCTGCAAGCGCCCAATCTGGACAGACGAAGCCCTGGCACCCCCCTCACATCCCCCGGCCCGTCTCCCCTTCCGAACACCGACCCATGAGCAGCACAGACACGTTTCCCAAAGTCCCATTAGCATCAACAATAGTCCAAGCTAATCGCCATAATTAGTGGAGAGACAAGGCTGTGAGTGGGAGAATCGTAAATGGGAATAATCGAATGTGATCGCGTCTAGAGCAGCCTCCATTCAGGAAAGCTGGAGGGGACAAGTCCACTCATCCTCTGTTCCTTTCATTCCTGCTCACTGGGCTCCCCCCGCCCTGGCCCCCGTCAGGCAGCACAAATACAAGGAGGGACAGTCTCATCAAATCAGATTCCATCCGCAAAGCAGGCAGAGACCTCTCCCAGAGAATTACTGTTATTAGACTTAATTATATAATAATAGTCACAGAATGGCCTGGACCCCTCCTCTCCTCTGGCAACACCCACACACTTGCAGTGGCAACATGCTTAGAATGGAACCATATTTTCCCTCCCCCTGAATTGCTTTCCTTTCTTTTCCCTTCCCTTGATCGTTCTTGATTTCCCCAATGTCTCTTGCCTTTTCCTCCCACCTCTTTTTCTGCACCATGCTTTTTCCATCTTCCCTTTCGTCTCACCCCCTCTTTCTCTCTCCAGTTCTTTTAGCTTCTCTCTCCTGCCTCCCCATGCTCCTCTCCGTCTTTCGCAACATTTGATATGAAGAACAGGCTTCGGGAAAGCCACAGATAGCTGGACAGGTCTTCTCACCCATCTCTTTTCTGCAGAACAAATGCACAGAGACGAGAGTGTGCAGTGTATGGCCGCCTTTTAGCATTTGTGCCAGAGAAAAATGTGCTCATCTGTGGAGCTTCCTTTTCTTCGGGCAGCATTTTAGCAAACGCCTTACCGTTCTTAAACTCTAACGTGACGTCTCCAAGTCTTCATGAGACATTCTTTCTTTCTTCTTTCCTTCCTTCCCTCCTTCTTCCTTCCTTCTTTTTTTTACTTGCAACATTTATGGAATCCCCAAAGTGTACCAGGCACGAATAAGTATGAAATTGGCAGACAGCAGGGCTAATGCCAGTCTACTCCACCTCTGAACTTACTCTCTTTTGCCAAATTGGCTTTTTTTCCCCAGACACATCATCCACGTAAGTGGCTCTGATACCCTAGTGGGCTTTACATGGTGAGGTCTCCTTTTCCTTCTTCCTTATTTCCTAGATAGAACTCGTCAGCAAGCTGGACTACAATACATATTTTTTCCATTTGAAATCCCTAATATTCCCATCATTTCCAGCCTCACTTCCGCTAACCGAGCCTGTCTCATGCACTTCAGACCTACAGTCTCCCAACAGCTTCCTGGAGACCAGGACCAAATCCCAGCCAGAGCCAAGGGCTGAGTTCTAAGAATCTCCTAGGGTGAGACTTCTCGGTGCCCAATGCAGGTGAGCTGAATGAGAGTTGTTGATTTTTTTTCCCCTCACTCTGGAGAAAAATCCTGAACATTGTAACTATACAAAGCCAAATGGCATACTTTGAAATGCAATGTATCCCGTTGATCACGACAACAGAGATCGTGTGGATTAGAATCTGCACCCATCTTTGGACCCACACCCAGACATGTCTTGAGGACCGGAGAATCTCATTAGGCATGTGAGGGTAACAACCGATGGAGCAGAAAGGGGTTAAATAGAAATAGAAAAAAAAAATTAGGGAGAAGGGGCCAGGCTTCACTTTTATGTAAAGCTAACGACTTTGTAGAGCATGGAGGAAAGGAAGGAACAGAGAGAAAGAGGAGTGAAGTCGGGCCAGCATAAAGGTTGACCCACACGGCCGTGTTGGCGCTTCATTAAGATGAGTAAACGTTTGGAGTTTGGAGCTTTCGTAGCAGGAGGGATGATTTATTTCCCTTTTCATTTATACATGCAACCCAGGGGTCAGCAAGATTTTTGGAATTCATATTACATACCTTTCTAGATATTTCAGCAATAATCTTCAAACACCATACCTCCTCCGGCTTCTGTTTGTAAGAGGCAGAATGGAATTGCAAAAAAAGCACAGGATTTAGAATCTGAAGACCTGGCTTCATGGCATTACCAGTGAATGCGGCTTGCGGATTCCTTGTGTATAAGGAGGATTGTAATAATGAAGATGCAAGTAACACGTCAGACTATATTCCTATGAATGCCTAGATTTTGCCTGACCTTACAGGTCTGTTGTGAAGACTACGTAATAAAATATGTGACAAAATGTTCCGCGAACTATTCATTACTGTGCATAGTTATCGGGTTGCATTCCCTACAGTGTCAGCCCTGCAGGGCTGGGCACATACAAAGTGCACAATAAATCCATGTGGACTGACTGATGCCTGCTTCTCTCACGCAATGTAGAAGAGAATGATTATGGATTAAATAACTGTTTCTAGTCGCATGCAGGTCACATCCCATAGAGAATGATGAAGAGGTCTCCATCCCCCAGAAGTGGGACCCCAGGAGAGTTGGTGCAAAGGACAGCATGAGGATTAGGACCAGGCACACCTCTGCCTGCAGCCGTCCCACGGTGACCTGTCTCATTCAGCTGAAACACCCCCCCCTCCACTCCAAGGGAGGCACTATAGTTTGTGCTTTTGCACCCCTGCATGCTGGCACACGCCTCCCTCTGCACATTGTCTGAAATGTGCACTCTGCAAGGCAGGCACAGGGGCTTGTTCACCTTGGCACTGACTCTTTGTCTGGCCTAGGGTCTGCCCAAGTGTTGCATGGAATTCCATAAACGTCAACTTGGCAATGAAATTTTTGCTAAACAAGCTATGAAGAGGGTGGAAACCTGTCCTGCTTCCTTTGAAGACTAGAGTGATGTGCTATCCCTGCAATGTGTGCCAGGTGTGGCAGAGAACACGTTACCACCTCTGGGAGCCAGAGGGCTGGCGACTCCTTCCTCGGTGCTGTCTCTACAGCTTGTTCTCCCTTCCAGTTTAAGGCCATCACACTGCACTGCTTACAGACCTAGCACTCCTACTAGACCGTAGCCCCGTACGGGTTGGGATGGGACTTTTCCATCCAGAGGCCACCCAGTCTGGTCCCCTGCTTCCAGATGGGTTCAGACCTCCACATGTCTCCATGCTGGTGCCTACCTTCAAAGTTCAGGGGCTACTGAAGGGTGCCTAAGAGATGCTCTTGTCTCTAAGATCTCCCAGAACTCCCTAGCAGCCTGCTTTCCATGACAGATTCCTTTGGGAAAGGCATTGCCTCTCCATTTATTCCAGAAGGGAAGCATTTGATAGCTGAAAGGTAACAGGAAAGAAATAAGTGGTTCCTGAGCTCCTATTATAGACCAGACACTCAGCTAGCTACTACATGAAATCTCATCAAATTCTCTCAGCAAACCTGAGGAAGGCTGGTGTTATCGCCATTCTACAGATGAGATAACTGAGCCCCACAGTGGTCCCAGGGTTAGTGGAATCAGGACTGGAGAGCATCAGAGCTCCTGTTCTTTGTGTCACACCCATTGACCATCTCACATGTGGGAGGCCTTAGAGAGTGAGGGGAAACCCAACAGCATTAGCTGCTGCTCCCAGGTCAGGACCTAGGAAGCATGTGCATCTCTGTCTTCCTGAGGCTTAGAGATCTCCCCAGGGCAAGGATGAGGTGCCCAGGCCTAGTGCTGGCCGGAGTGCACCAGCAAAGCACTGTTGTTCCATCGGTTGGAAATCACCCAACATTCCCCCTGGAACATTCTCCTGTAAGAACCCCCATTCAGCTCTATTGTCTCTCCGAATCTAAAATTGTTGAGATATATATATACATATATATATATTTCCCCTCTACTAGAAATACTATATATATATATATTTCCCCTCTACTAGAAATAAACCGAGTTCCTGATGGGAATGAAATAGAAAATTGAGAGATGTTAAGTACTTTGAAATATACTATTTATTATGCCATGAATTGTATTTTGTTGCTGAGATTCTTCTGTCATTATGTGATTTTTGGAGAGGGTTGGGCTCTTTTTTACACGTGTTTTTCCCCTGTTCTCCGGGGAGCTCGTAGAACTTAAAACTGTGTTGTATAATAGGTAGTATAATCACTGTAAATTAAATGTGCCTCTGCCGAGTTGTGTTGTGTGTTAATTCCATTGTGTGGTGGCAGCTGCTTGGGAAGGAAGCTGTAGATTGGCGGGGGAGTGGGTTTCCAGCTTAGCCAAGGACCCACAGCGACAGGGTCTGCTACAAGTGGTGCATTATCCTAGGAAGGAGACGGTGCTTCAGAAGAGGGCAGAGAGGTCAAGGGTGGCATA
Organism: Propithecus coquereli; assembly: GCF_000956105.1. Classification (NCBI taxonomy): domain Eukaryota; kingdom Metazoa; phylum Chordata; class Mammalia; order Primates; family Indriidae; genus Propithecus; species Propithecus coquereli. The sequence continues at coordinate 3,590,778 of NW_012154062.1, forward strand.
AGGGGACCATGACCTGGACTGGGAAAGACACCATGGATCCCCAGAACAATGGCCAAGGAGATCTTTCCTAGGGACCATGAGAAAATAGGGTTGGGGAGGGATCCAGGTCTAGCCATGTCCAGGCCCATGTCTCTAAGAGCAAGTGACTTCTTCAAGAATGGGACACTATTGTCACTGCTTTGAGCTATCCTACAGCAATCTGAGTGAACCCTCAAAATCAAAAGGGGCCTGTCAGTGTGTCTAAGGAACTATAAGAAATCCACGAGGACAGAACCCCTGTTAGACAGCCCTGGAGGTTGAGGAGCCCAGGAGGGCAGAGAGGGCAGCAGCAGCCAGAGGACAAAGGAAGGTGCAGTTGCACACATGGCCTGGAAGGAGAACCGGGCCAGATGGGGACTTAGCCAGCCAGGAGAGGCCCCACATGGTGGACCACAGGATGCTGAAGATACCAGCATGGGCAGGATATTCTGGGGGGCAAAAATCTACCTTTTTAAATTTTTTAATTGAGCATCTACTACTTACCAGCCATTGCATTGACAAGTATTGTCCTATTTAATCCTCACTTTATTCCTACAATGTCAAAAGTACTAGCCCGTTTTATAGGTAAAGAAACTAAGTCTTAGGGAGATGAACTTGGCAGAGTCACACAACTGATAATTTGCAGTGCTGTAATCATATCACCTCCAGTGGAAAATCGGGTCACGTTGAGAGGACAAGGTAAAGGAAGGCCTTGGGCCAAGCAGAGAAATAGAAAGCTCTAAGTTAGAGATGTGTGAGTGCAGGACCAGTGAGACGAAGCGTGCATGTTAGAGCGATGTGTATGATACATTAAAGTGAAAAATGGAGGCAAAGTAGCAAAATTTTAGGTAGATTCTATGTGTTAGTCAGCTTGGGCTGCCATGAAACACCATACACTGGGTGGATCAAATGACAGACATTTATTTCTCACCATTCTAAAGGCTGGGAAGTCCCAGATCATGGTGCCAGATTATTCAGTTCCTGGTGAGAGCTCCCTTCCTGGCTTGTAGAGGCCACCTTCTCGTTGTGTCCCCCCATGGGAATAGAGAGAAGGGGAGACAGAGAGAGAGAGAGAGATCTGGTGTCTCTTCCTAGAAGGACACTAATCCTATCAGATCAAGGCCCCACCCTTATGACCTCATTTAACCTTAATTACCCCCATAAAGTCCCTATCTCCAAATAGGGCTTCAACATAGAAATTTGGTTGTGGGGGAGCACACACGTTCAGGTTGCAGTAGTACGATTTTATTTTTATTAAAAGTGCATATGTCTATATACGTTATACCTATTCGCCCTTGGAGGGATAGACAACAAAACATGGGCAGTTTTTCTTTTCTTCTTTTTGCTCCTCAGTATAATCTAACTCATCTGCAGTGAGTATGTTTCAGTGGTCGATTAACGAACAAAGGTGACAATCAGTTTAGCCCGTTTGCCTCGGTGGCCCCAGTGCCCTGCAAAGGCTGTGGGCAAGATGGCCGTGCTTGTGTCCAACTCCAGCAACGCCTGCTTCCGCTAGCTGTCCTTTAGGTTTGGGGGCCGTCCCTCCTTCCCTGCACATTTCAGACACAGATGCCACATGGAGACCAGGGGCTGCCGCCTCCAGGGCAGGACTAAGATAAGCAACAGGCTGCCGAGCAATTGATATGCAAGAACCAGCCATGGCAGCCTTTGTATCAGAGCCTCGCAAAAGCAGTTCTCTGCAGTTGATATAAAAAGGTGTCAGTTCTGGTTTAAGTACTGTATTACCAGCAAAGATTTATCTGCCTCAAAGCCGGGCCTCTCGCCACCCGGGGAATAAACAGCTCCCCTTCTTATCTGTCTCACGGAGCACAATATTTCTCCTGTTGTTTCTGCCTCCAAAAGGACTTTTTCTTTGCTTTTCCCTGTTTGCCTCCAGCCATTTGCAAGCAGGTTGCTCAAGCCCAGTGAAAATGGGAGATCCCCGGTCGTGGCCACGCCCTTCCTCACCTGATCTTTGGGGAGGCTGGCAGGGAGGACAAAGGTAACAAGAGGGTCTTGTCTTGTAAACTGGGAGTAAGTGGGAGTACTGGGCTCTGCTGCTGAGAAACCAAATGTAGACACAGAGGGGGAAGGAAAATCCCTTTGCCCTAAAATGTTGATAAGAGCTTGGCTGGTTTAGGGAGAAAAAATACTTTGGAATTGGCTGATCGCCGCATCTAGCAGTATTCTTTTTGAGATATCGGAGGAGGGTAAGGCCACATCCATATCTGTCACTTTGAGGACCCTGGTTTCAGTATGGAGATTTACCCTCTATTGGCCACGGGACTCTGTTCCCAATGCAGTCATCCCGCTCAACGTCACAAAACTGCAAAATGCCAACGCTGGGAACCCTGTCTGGGTTCCCTCTGCGACTTAGATGAATCGCGTAGCCTCTCTGAACCTCGGTTTCTTTTCCTGCAAAATGAAGATGCTAAGAATATCGCTTCTATCTCACGTGGGTGTTGTGAGGATCAAAGGCTATAAAACACCAGAGTTTGAATGTTGCTCGTGTGTGTGTGTGTGTGTGTGTGTGTGTGTGTGTGTGTGTAGAATACGCCTACTCACAGAAGTTTGAAAGCAGAATAAGGAGCTGTGTCTTTCATCCTCTAAATCGTAGCAGATTTAATTGGCAAGTATTCCTGGGAGGTGTAATACGTAGAGAGGCTTCGATTCATGCTCAGGTGCAGCGACAAAATCAGGTCCTCTGCTGAAAGCGGTGTGCCAGGTGAGAGGACTGAGTGCCCGCGGGATGGGGAGGAGAGACAGAGTTTCAGGAGAGATACAGTGCACTGAGCTGGCAGGTGTGGGAAGGGGGACTGAAGGCAAAATCCGCTGCCTGTAGACTTGTTTGGTGTCGCCTCACTGGTTCTCAGATGTTCTGCACCACTGTAGCCAAACACAGGGTACCAGCAAGCTGGAGTGTGTGGCGTTAGCCCTTAAGCGCCCACCACGGGGGCGGCAAACGTTAAAGGCAAGGTGGTCCCCCCAGTTCTTTCCTATAGAGGCTGCTGCGGTGTGCTGTTAGTACTAACGGCCCTGTCACAGCAGGCATGGCTGGCTGGCTGGCTGGGGGACAGTATGCAAACTGCAGATAGCCACCAAGGGCAGAGCGGGGCCTCCCAGGTGCCTTCGGACTCACCCGCAGGAACTCTCATCAATGCGGCTGAATAAATAAAGGCGGGGCACTCCCCAGGGTGGCTGCTGGGCTGCCAAATGACGTCCACCCCTGCTTCCCAGTCCATCCTGCCCCCGCCAGGAGCACAAGGCCCGCGTCCCAGCAGGGGCTCAGCTCGGGGCATAAGGACGCACAGAGACGTTGCGCACGGCGGACACCTTTCTCAGAAACGTGGGCAGGGGCCAGCCCTCCATCAAGGCACTGCCTCTTCTGAAGCACCCAAAATAGTGCTGCTAATGCTGCTTAGACTAAAACCCACTTACTCTTATAGGTTTCCTTACGGCTAAGATACTCCATGCTTACACCAACTGACCACAGCAGCTGGAAGGGTTTTCCTAAGGATTCTGACCTCAGAGAATATTGGTGGGTGTGACCTTCACGGGGGATAAAAATAACCTTATTAGGCCACCTTCTGGCCTATCTTTCACTTATAAGCTTCATCTCAAACATATCTTGTTGTCCAACACTACCTTGTTCTTCCTGAGATAGATTTGGAGGATCTGGGCATCTTGCTGGGCCCAGATATCCGAGTGGCCTTTGAATCCTCGGTGAGGCTGCATCTCTGCGTTGGGAGTGGGGAGTGGGCTGACCTGCAACCGCGGGGCCACAACTAATCAGGCACAGCTGTCTGTATTCAACCCGTGTACTCATTCCTCCATCCCACAGACGCTCACTGAAACCCGTTATGTGCTGACACTGTGCTAAGCACTGGGCGTATAGAAGTCAATCAGCATTTTTCCTGCCCTCAAAGAAAACACAGTCCACAGAAGAATTGTACAGAATGCAATGGAGCCGTGATGGAAGGATGTTTCGCGTAGAGCGGAGATCCAAAGGAGGTGGCACAAGCCATGATGCCTGACCCTTCCCCTGGGCTACATCTCTGATGAAATATTGGCAGATAACAAAAGGAAGGTCTGGAGGGCAGCGTAAGAACAGAGGCACAGTTCTGTGTGTTGAGATCAGGAAACGGGTGTAACCTTGGGTGGTTGGAACAGAGAAGGAGAAAGGTGGTAGGTGGGTGTAGGTGGGTGTAGATGGGTGTAGATGGGTGTAGATGGGTGTGGGTGGGTGGGGGGGTGTGGACACCAACAACAGGAATGGGAAACTGAGAAGGCTTGTGGTTTAAGGAGACGGTGAGGATGGGCAGCCCCCTTGGGTGACCACCCGACAGTCACCTCACTCCTCCACTTCTTTCTCACCCACATCATACAGCAGCCAAGTGCTTGTGGTGAAGCTGTGGCAATCACGGTTTTTCCATTCCTCTCGCCAATGAGTGGTTCCAACAGGGCACATAATGTGATTCTATCCAATGAGACATGAGTTATCCTGGAGGTCAACCGGAATGGATTTTCCCGGCTCTTTAAAAGAGCTGTTGAAAGAGGAACAGTCCCTTTTCCTGCCTTTTGATATTGCATCTTCACACATCATCTGGAAAGGCTGTGGTTGTCTTAGATCCCAAAGGGGAACCAGTCAAAAAAATCAAGCCGATACCCTCAGGATGGAAAAATAAACAGATAGGAAGAAACTGGTTCCTTGATGCCACTGAATACACTAAACCCAGAACTACCTTGTTCCCACATGTGTTGGTAAGTAAAATAATAGAATGTCACGGCCATTAAAGTTATTTTTAGTTCAGCCTTCCATTACCTGCAGCCAAAAGCATCCTAACTGGTATACAAAGGGAGGAAAAGGGGCGATGGCTCCAGCCAGGCGTGTTGAGTGTGAGAGTCCCTCGTGGTAAATAAATGGATAGATATAGACAGTGAGCAGTTATCAGTGAGAAATTGGAGCTCCACATAGGTGCAGACCCGACATCTGTGCAGAGGTGTCATTGGAAACCACAGGTGGCGAAAGGTGATACAGCCAACATGCTGCACTGAACGCCACTAAGAGGACAGACCGTGGTGTTGAGCACTGCAGAGGGGTTGAAGGAGACCTGTTGGTTGGCCAGTGGTTGGTGACGGTGGTTCCTTAGTGCAGAGTATAGACACTGCCTTGCAATGATTAAGGAGTTGGGGTGAGGGCTAGAGAGAAAATGATGCAGAAAAAGAATCCTACATTTTCAAAAGTCTGTCGGTAAAGGAAAGGAGAGAGCTTAAACGATAGCTTAAGAGAATAGCAGTTCTGAGGAAAGAGACTTTAAGGATGAAGCAATCCGAGCGTGCACGTAGGCAGGGACAGAAGCCAGGGGAGATCCTGTGTGTAAAAGGGAAGGGGGACACAGCTCAGTGGTAGGAGCAAGACAGACGGAGGGACAGCTTCTCCTCGGAGCTCGAGGGAGAGCGGAGAGTCGGTAGACCTGGAGAAAGACTCTAAGATGCAGAGGAAGGAGGGTGCAGGCACAGGCCTTTGTCATGTGCCAGGCGTGTTTGCACACATGATCACAGCTGGTCCCCCCACACCCTGTACACTGGGGGCTGCCATCGTCTCCACATTAGAGGGGAAGAGCCTGAGTGTGGGGAAGGCCCCCGCTGGGAAATCGCAGCTCTCGTGCGGAACCAAGCTCTGTCCGGCTCTGAATCCTGTCCCCTTTCATCATACAGCATCGGGGCAGTTGACTCCTCCCTGGGAACACGGAAGTGGGGAAGGGCAGAGAATTCCTGTGCAATATTTTAAAATACAGAGTCCCAGACTCTACGTCCTTGCTGCTCTGATGCTGTTGGTCTGTAAATCTGGACTGTTAAAATCCCCTACTTTGGGAGCCACTGGTGTAGAGAATGAAAGAATCGATGAACACTGATTCCTAGAAGACCCTGACTGTGCTCCCTTTAAACCTTAGCGTGGCATCGATGCATACAGATTCCTCAGAATTGCTGGAGAAAGGGACAGAGGGAAGCAGAAAGGGAGAGAAAGAAAGGAAGAGGCAGAAATATCTGTCCTTTGTCTCATCCACCTTCTCCACACCATTATGTTGCCTGAGGAACCCAGACATCCTTGTCCCTGGGCTTTAGATCTAAGGATGGACTATATTCCAGTCCCAAATCTAATTGGTCTTGTCCTTGGGGAACAGATACTCTCCCTCTTTCAACACTCATCCCATGAACTGCTTCTCAGCTAATTTTTAGCCAAAATTTGATATGCATCACTATTTACATTTCTTTAATCTGCTTCAGTAAAAGAGTAGAGGACAGGGTGGGAGATTTTCTGAAGACAGGGCATCTACTGTGGGGACAAGCATGCCCCAATTCTCCCTCCTGCAAATGGCTGTGAACTTGGCATAAGTGTTCACAAGTCCACCTCCAGCAAGAGCACCCACAGTAAGTTCCAGAGGGCTTGGAGTAGAATGGCATTATACACACATGTGTGCACTTACAAATCAGCCTGTGTGACTTGAGCTAAATATCATGAGCAAATGTGCAGCTGGATGGACAAAACACTGTGAGACTCTAAGGCTGCGGTCCCCAACCCTGGGCCAAGGACTGGTACCAGTCAGTGGCCTGTTAGGACCTGGGCCACACAGCAGAAGGTGAGCAGCAGGCAAGAGAGCAAAGTTTCAACTCCATTTACAGCCACTCCCCATCACTCACATCTCCGCCTGAGCTCCACCTCCTGCCAGATCAGCAGCAGCAACAGTTGCAGGAAAACAAGCTCAGGGCTCCCACTGATTCTGCATCATGGTGAGTTGTATAATTATTTCGTTACATATTACAATGTCATAACCATAGAAATAAATTGCATGATAAATGTCATGCCCTTGAATCATCCAGAAACCAACCCCCCCACCTCCACCCCGCCAGTCTGTGGAAAAACTGTCTTCCATGAAACCGGTCCCTGGTGCCAAAAAGGTTGGGGACCGCTGCTCTAAGGGAGAGGTGACTCCACCTTCCAAGCACTCAACAGGTTGTAAGCTGGATCCCAGCAAGTTGAAAGCCTGGTCGTGGACCAGCAAAGTGAAAAAAGAAGGATTTTTATTATGATTATTTCTCTACATCAGCATCATCATCATCATTGTTACTCCTCTTCACCTCCCGGCTTTCACCTGCTGTGGAAAGTCAACACAAGGGCTACATTCTCAGTTGTCATCATCCTTGTTCTCAAAAAGAAAGCAAAAAAAAAAACCCTTCGCTTTGCCGTCTGTCAGCCCAAAAAGCATGAGGAGCCCGGGGCTGTACCTTCCTCCACCTCGTGTGTCTGCCCGGCCCCGTATATTTTACATGCCTGCACAATGCGTTTTATGGGACATATAAAAGCCAGACGGGAATTATCTCCTTCCCGTGTATGGGCTGCCTCTTTTTGGGGAGAGATAACAGAGACCTATTTCATTTTGCTGCTTGCTACTGGATGCGCCGCCATAAATAGAGAAAAGAAGCTCTTTTTGAAAAATGCTTTCTTTGACCCCATTGTCACCGGGAAACCGCAGTGAGAGAAATACCATTCTCTGTAGGATCTCAGTTCAGAGCAGAGCAAGTGCGGGGGAGGCGTGGTTCCTTCCTGCTCTTCTGTTCTCTCTTCCCCCTCCCTCCACATTTGTTCAGGAGTGAAGGTCTCTCGCTGCCGAGAGGACAGGACAAACGCAGGAAGCGAAGTCCTGGTTCATCTGAACACCACCACCCCGCCCTCGCCCCGCTCCAGGCAGACGGGGTGCAGACCTCCACGGGAACGCATTCGCTCCCTCCCGGCCGCGTGCCAGGCACGCCCGGCACGTTGTCAAATACGCACCGCCAATATTTCATTATCAGGTCGTATGCAGTCCAGTCCATGCCTGGGTGAGCCTAGAAATTAAACTGTACTTTCACCTCTAAAGAATGTTGTCCCTGCCGGTGCCGAAGGGGAGAGATTGCCAGGCCACTGGGTTGTCGAGTGATGAGTGGAGAGAGCCACGTCTTCGGGGCACAGCAGCCTCTTTTGCCTCTGGCAGGGAGGTCTGTTCACACTCCACCGTGCTGGAGCGGCGTGGGCTCGCGTGCAGAGCGCACAGGCACCCTCACCATGCAAAAAGGACACCTGCAAGACACTTGGAATTTCGGTGGCACTTGGAATTTCTTCTTATAAGACACATTTCTTTGTAGTCCTTGCTGCCCTTTCTAGGCAACCTGCATTAAAATCCAAATACTCAGTCCGTTCTACCCTGCATCTACCTAGTTGGTTATCCGTGTGGTCTCTGATCACATAGTGTGGGTGAATTTATCAAGAGCTTCTCTTTCTAATGGAAATCATTCAAAACTGTTCAATGACCTTGCATATTTGAAGAGGGTGGGTGAATGCTATCCAAAAAAGCAAATGCAAACAAACAAAAAATGAGATAGAAAACACACTGAGTTAGCATCATGGTTTTGCCGGGACTGATCGTATCCACGGAGCATCATTCTTGTGCCTGGTGGACCATGCAGTGTGGAGAGAAGGATGTGAGGGTGGGGGTAGGGTGGGGGGAAGGGGCTACTGCCCTCCCCCTCCCCCCCATGAGCCAGCCAGAGCCAGAGAGGACTGGGAAGGAGCAAAGGGGACAGGACCTGAGAGTTCTTTTCAGCATCTAATTCTGATCATATCATTTCTCTGCTCAAAATCTTCTCATGGCTTCCAACTTCTTAGAATCTGATCCCAAGCCCACAATGGTTTGGTTCCTGGCAACTCCCTGCCCTCCTCTTCCTCCCTTCTCCCCTCGTTCACTGTACTCCAGCCTCACGAGCCTTTTCAATGTGACTAGAACCCTCCAAGCAAGAGCCTATCTCAGGAACGGTGGCAGAGATACATCGGAGCAGACACACCAGTGCTAATCCCATCTTCCGTGACAGCTTCTGGGCAGGAAGAATTCACACCAGGAAGTACCAGGGCTGTCTTGAGAACACTGGGGACTGGATGATAAATTTTAGACATCTGACCATCTGGGAAAGGTATCAGGGTCAATGCCCATCAGCATGTGTTTCTGGAGCCTTCGTTCATTCCATCTATCTCCAGCTCTGACGTAGGATCCCCGGGGGACTCTCAGATGTGTACACATGACAAGGGACCTGCTCTCAGCTTTACCGGAATATTAAGACTTAAGCATATGAAACTTGAAGAGAAAAATAGATGCACGTGACGTGTTCTAGAACCGATCACGAGAGATACAAGTGCTTAAGAAGAGAAGAGTTTAGTTTTCCCTGGGAAGTCAGGAAGGGATTAATGGAAGATTAATAACTGAAGATGATCCATTAAATATGGGTAAGATTTAAAGAGGTAAAGAAATATCTAGAATGTTCTTATGAAATCAGGTACACTTTGCTTGAGTTGCCCCATTTCACAGATGGGAGAGAGGACACCACGCAGAAAGGCAGACCTGAAGCTGTGTCATGACCTGGAAATCCGAGGACTTATCCATCTTGTTTACTGCAGGGGGTCTGGTCCTCTGTCTTACTTACTCCCTGGGGAGGAACCTCTCACACCGAAGCCACACACACAGTTTCACATAGCAGAGGACAGAATAAGCCTCCTCTTTCTCTAGCTCTGGGGAAGAGAATTTGCAGTTGATTTGCTAGCTTTCTGTGCTAGAGAAGAAGAGACAGCAGTATGAATGACCCTAAGATATGAAATACTGTGGCCAAGACAAGGTCCTGGGGTCAGCTCTCCTCTTCCCATACATCAGAAAGCAGGATTTTCCATCCTTCCCAGATGGATCATGATTGTTTGATCAGACACTCTGGGCCATCCAGGCCACCTCTTGTTTTTGCCCACAAAAGCCTTAGAGCCACAAGTGGTTAATGGAGAAAAACGTTTTTAATCCTTCCCTTTGGGAATGCTGATGGAAAGCTTTAGAAGGCTGATACCGCAGTGAACTTACAGGGGTGTCTCAAGGGATGTCTGTGTATACAATATTCGTCCCTGCTTTTATGAATGGAACACTGCTATGTCAGGTGGTTATAAGGAAGGAACGAATCTAGTTAATCATAGAGTTCTCATTTGATCAGGTTTTATAATGAGATTTTGGTCATGGGCTCTGTATTTCTCTGTATGTTAATAGACAAATACAGAGTTAGACAATAGATATTGGTATAAAGATAACAGATAGATAGATAGAAGATAGATGGTTCGTAGCCAGATTTATGCATTCAGCATCTCAACTCTGTTTAATAGAAGCCAGTCTGTGCTTCCTGAGCAATCATACATGCAGACACAAACCACTGCAGTGGATGCCGAAAAGAAGTCGTGTCCCACCTGAATGCAGATAAGGTCTGTAGTCCACAGAAGCCCCAGTGGTCCGTGTCCACAGAAGACAGACAGCTACTGTTGCATCCTTGGGTGCAGAGTTCTTGGCCAAAGATCCGAGCATGCTGAGCTTCTTAGAGGTCACAGCAGCTGGAGGCCAGGATCTCATTAAACAGGCCCTGCCAACATCTTAAAAGGCAGGACTCTGTGGCCTCCTGCCTTGGGGGATGCTGTGATTCTGAGTGTTTATTGACAGAAGCCAGGTATCTCTGCTCACACCTACTCTGGCTTCCTCAGATCCCCTGGCCAGTGTCCACCAGCCGGAAGGGAAACAGCTCAGTTTCTAAGCTCTGAAAAGCCGCACGGGGTAATGAAAACCCAAGGCTTTCTTAAAGCCGGCTGGGAGTGTGGCTCTCATCCCTCTCATCCCTTATAAAGATCATGAAGGGGAAGGAAAGGGGGAGAAAGGCAGGAAGAACAAACTGCTAAGCCAGCTGAAGAATTTGGCCAGTGGCTAGCAAAGAGAAGAGAATGCTTTAGAAGAAGGGGGATTTATTCACGGACACCTATCAGAGACTGTCATTCCCCTAGCTGAACTATAGTCTGAATTTTACTATGACATAAATCAGTTCCTCCTGGACTTAATAACTCTTCTTTATAGTTTCTGCCCACTCATAAATAAACCTCATTCCATATGTATATACCGCAAAAGGCCCACCTGATTTGCGGCACTGTTCCTCGGAAAAGGTAGGTGCCAGCCGCATGTTGTAAAGGGACTTACCTGTGGTCACCCCTTCAGGAAGAGCACTGGGGCAATGTCAACCTCAAAGAAGAAGGTTCCTTTCTGAAATGTGCCCACTGGAAGCACACGGTAAGTCTGTCTGCCAAAGGTAGAGAAGATGGTGGAAAAATGATGTTTCCTCTTAAAGAGCCAGGAGTGACTTTCAGGATAGGTCCAAGTGCGGCAGAGCTGGAGGCCCGGATGCAAAGGTATTTATGCCTCTCCTTGCTGGGGGCAATGTCGAGCGTGGGCATCATGCACCTGGCCACTTTTGCTGGCAGATGTATGAGGTTGCAGATTCCAAGGAGGTGGGCCAGCTACCGACAGCCAGAGCCTAGGGGGTGCTTTGGAACGCTGCTACCAATAGGAGGAGTTAAACTGGGAGACTTACTTATCTGTCCCATCGTAGGGCTCTGCACGGAGCAGTGACCCTCAGCATTCCAACTTGCGACACCACATCTTGGTTGGATTTTGGGACACCAGCTCCCATTCTCCCCTGATGTAGCAAGATAGCAAAATCCATATGCATTACAATATTCTCAGGGTTTTGTACTTTCTCAGAAAGACCTCCATAAATATTCAAATTCTAAAAATGTAGTTGGAAAGGACGTTAGCAACCATCTTGTCCAATATCCTACCCAAGGAAGTAAACACCTCCACATCAACCGTCGCAGATGGGCACTGGGGCCTTCCTCTTTCTCTTAGCATGAGAATTGTAAAGAGATTCAGTTGTTATGTCAACTATGATGCTTCGACTTTGAAATAAATTTCGACTACACTTGTTTAAACTACATTTTGAAATTTTGTTAAGATCTATGAACACTCTGAGAATTCATACTTTTAGCAGAAAATATATCAATAAAGTATTCAATGACATGAAGTGTACATCTCAAAATATGCAAAGTACTGTAATTACAAAAAAAATCAAGCAAGTAAAAAATGTAAGACAAATTCTGTAACCACCTAAGATAAGAGCAGTGAAAGTCCAAAATCTGTGTTCACACATACACACACACAAACCAGATAATAATAAGTGTTGGCAAGGACGTGGATAAATTGGAAACCACATACATTAAATGTAAAATGGTTCAGCCTCTGGGAAAAAGTCTGGCGGTTCCTCAAGAAGTTAAACATAGAATTACCATATGGTTCAACAATTCCACCCGTTGGATATAACCAAAAGAATTGAAAACAGGTACTCAGACAAATGCATCTACAAACACCTTCATAGCAGCACTATTCAAAATAGCAATAAAGGGTGGAAATAGCCCAAATATTCATCAACAGATGAACAGATAAACAAATAGCAGTATATACATATAGTGGGACATTTCAGCCATAAAAAGAATGAAGGACTGATATATGCTACAACGTGGATAGACGTCAAAAACATCATGCTAAGTAAAAGAAGCCAGACACGAAATGTTATATATTATGCAATTCCATTTCTATAAAATATCCAGAATAGGCAAATCCACAGAATCAGAAAGCAGATTGGTGGTTGCCAGGGTGAGGGGAGAATGAGGAGCAAATGCGTAATGGGGATGTAGCTTCCTTTTTGGGGTGATAAAAATGTTTTTGAGCTAAGCAGAGGTGGTGGTTGGACATGGTGAATGTACAACATGTCCCTAAATTGTTCACTTTATAATGCTTAATTTTATATTTTGTAAATGTCACCTCCATTTTAAAACGTTTTTTAAAAAGATCTATATTCAAGTCCCAGCTCTAATATTAATCTTCCATGTGTCTTTGAGCAAGTTGCTTCACCTCTCTGGGCCTAAGTTTTTCCACCTACGTGTAACCCAGGTAAAGCTGATGTGCCTTGTGGCCAGTCTCAGTACCACGTTATATCTGCAATCACCAGAAGACTGATAGCCCTCAAGAACTGATCAACACGTTAGTATTAATATATTTCTAAGTTAAAACAATCCCTTGAAACTGCAGCTAAGAAATTCTATCTTCTACAATCCAACAAAATGACTGTTTCAAAGAAAAATTTCCTCTTTTTCCACCCCCAACACACAAAATCACTAGCAGACACCAAACAAGGCTAAGACTCAAAAATGATCCACCATCTGTTTTTGTAAATAAAGTTTTATTGAAACACAGCCACACCCATTTGTTGATGTATTCTCTGTGGCTGCTCTCATGTTATCACGGCTGAGTTGAGGAGTTGCAACTATGGCCCACAAAGCCTAAAATATTGTAATATTTGGCCATTTACATAAAAAGTTTACCAACCCCTGTTATAGATTAAACTAATAAGAAATTGTCAGTAAAACAAGAACTCCCAGATAATATAATAAAGCAACAAAATTACATAAAAAGTGAGATTGAAGCCCTAAAGGGAGAAAAAAAAAAAAACTTGGAACAAAAACATTATTTGCAACCAATAAATAAATTTGAAAAGCTAGGAACACAACAGCCCTCTCTGGAAACCAAATGACTTCCATAGAAAAGTAGTTTAGATAATCATTGTGAATGTAGATGACCAAAAAATTAAATTAAATTAAATTTTAAAAAGAGAGACAGAGCGATTGAATGGGCAAATGTCACTTAAACTAAGAACTCTCACCCCTTAATGGGTTTTAATCTCCCTTTCTCAACTTAGCAGAATCTTTTAGGACAAGCTCTCACCCATGGTGATGACTAAATTATTTGAAGTTCAGAGATTCTTCCCATTTAACATCAGAGATTTTTTTTCTTCCATTAAATTCTAGTAAAATCAAATTAATTTTATTTTAAAATAGAATCTGTTATATAACTCTGTGTCCCTAAAAATACAGCCCAGCCTACCTCTTTATCTGAATATTTGTATAGAAAGTTGTCTGGAGTGATTATCACCTAGTTAGAATGATGATTCTTGCTGGGTGATTTTTACTGTCACCTCTGTATTTCACTATATTGTTTAAAACTTAAATCACTCACTTTTTAACAAATAAAGGGTAATTTTTCTTTAAAAAGAAGACCCAAAGCAAATATGCTAAGATGTTATTTTTTTGGATGGTGCCGTACAGATGCTGGTCATCTTCCTCCTTTGTATATTTTTAAATGTCTCTTAAAGAATACTTTAAATAATATTTTTATTGATTCGTGTTTTTGAAATTGCCCACAATACCTAGCATAAGCATGGCACATAATCCATGTTCATTAAAAATTTTATTGATTTTTTTTCTCCTAAAATGTCCCAGGGATTGTTCACTGTTCTCAATGACAATGAAAGTTTAAAATATTCTTGACACGAAGTTGTTTGTAATTTATTTTATACCTCATTAATTGCGGTAGAAATACAATGGAATCTCTTTGTAATAACAAGAGAGAAGGCAGTTTAAATAGGGTGCAGGTCCCCCAGAGCTTTGCGTGTGATGACAAACTGCAATATCTGAGTCATCTCCACCCATTTTTCACTCGGTCCTCCTCAGCACAGAAAGCTGCCATGCCCAACCTGGTCCCTTAAATTCTCAAAACCTCCGATCAAACTCAGCCCTGGCAGCTCTGGTTTCTCCCATTCCTTTCTCCAACTTTTCTGCAGCTGTTGACTTCTTCTCACTCTCCTGAGCAGCACTTTATCTGTGCTAATGAACACATCTTGGGCTTTCTAGAACTCGCGAGTCTTCTTTTTACCAATTACCTGGATCCACACGGAAGAAAGACGGTCCTGTTAGTGCAGAGAAAAGAGGAGAATTGTGAACTCTCAGAAATAAGAGCTAAGGGTCTCCAAGTGTTCTTCCAGCTCTAAATTTTAGCTATGACTGTGACGTCCCTGAAGGAGATGGCAATTTATGAAAATCACTAAGAAATAATACACGAGATCTATAATGAAGTGTTCAAAGGAGTACGCTGTTTGTTCAGCGAAGGGGGTGGTTTCTCAAGTGGGCTGGATTAGTTGGGGAAAGCAGCCTGGAGAAGCTGGGGCTTATGCTCAGCCCAAAAAGATGCTAAGACTTACTTGAATCAGGGGAGAAAGGAGGAAGGGCTTCCCCAGTGAGAAATGCCATTAACAAGGCGCAGAGATGGACTTGAACTTGTCAGCCTCGAGATCTGGGAGTGGAAACCCCATGACTGCAGGGAGAACAGAAAAGGTGTGTTGGACAGGTGAAGCAAGAGAAAATCGTGAACTCGTGCACGTAGTCCTGTGTGGGACTATGATTTTAGTAAGTATTCAGAAAAACGTACTCATGGATGGCGTCCTACCCGCACTGGGCCACAGGTCGTTTTCTGGAAGGTTTTGTCCTCTCCCCTTCTTTTCCTGCCTGAGGGCCTCTGCCCATCTCGTGGCCACTGTGACAGTCCCTGGCCTCCCGACGTTATCCCACAGTCAGGGGTGCTGGAGTGGACAGCGACAGCATGGGCGTGTCTGGTTTGAGCGAGGAAGCCCCGCAGAGCAGAAAGAAAAGGAGAAGAAATAAGCTCTTCTCTTTTCTCCAATCTTTTCCCTGTAGCTTGGAGCCTCCAGTTGTTGCCAGAAGACTCCAGTATCGCCCGACAGTGCCATGTGGGGACACAGCCATCCACCCTGAAGCCTGGTGGCTCACTGGGGCTCTAGCTTGCCTGTCGAACTGCCTGCACTCAGCTTCCCTTGAATGTCCCACAGGATTCCATGTCAAGCTCAGCGTGGCCAAAGTGGAGCCCATCTTCCTCCTCGTCACCTGCTCCGGCTCTTGTATATGTTTTCTCGCCACCGTCCCTGGTCATCCAACATGTCTGCTGCTTCTCCCGCACGTCCCACGTCCAGGCGGCTGTCGGGTTATGGAATTCCACCTCCAGAGCCTCTCTCCATGCTGTTCCCTCCTGTTCACTCCCATTGTCATTGCCCATTTCTGCCCCGTGGTACCTCCCTGGCAGCCGCCTTCTAACTGTTCTTTCTGCCATCACCCTCTCCTCAACCCCCTCACCCCTTCCTTGGTGCTGTGGTTGGGGTTGCCCTTCTGATGCCACAGCCTGATCATGTCCCATCTCAGCTTTAAAAACCTATGTGGATCCCCACAGCCTGTGGCCACATGTCCAGATTCCTTAATCTGCTCCATCGCGTCCTCTGAATTCTGCCTCTATGCACAGTTTTGGCCTCACCCCTCATTCCTCCCCCTCATTTTCCCTGTTTAAGAACAAACATGTCACTTCATCTATTTCCTTTGCCTTTGCTGATGGTGTTCCGTCAGCCGCGATGTGTGCCTTGTAACTCTTCCATAGCTCTTCCTACCAAGAAAGTTCCTTTCCTTCCAGGCTCCGTTCAAACATCGCATCCTCCTCTTTGAAACCACACTGGATCACCCCAGCCGGAATATACCTAAAACACAGTAAACCACAATGTATTTTGGTGAGGGAATGAATGATTCAACCAATCAATGAATAAAGAGATTAATAAAAGATGGGTGTCTTGCCTGTCTTTGAGGTATCCTGTTGCATTCCAAACCATCTCTTCTTGCCCGGGCCGAGCTTCCCCAGAGCCGGCCTGTTCTGATCGATCCACAACATCTACTAAAGTATGAATGATGCACCAGTTAAATTTAGGATTGGACTAGTTTTTGTTGCAGGCACTTTGGCTCAGGGCATGTAAGATCAGCTCAATGTTGGGCTTCAGCGCTGTGCTCTGAGCCCTCAGCTTGACATTCCAGGTACGAGGAAACACTAGCAAGTTCAAAGGCAGACCAAGCCTGAATGCAATATTTAGAAGGCGTCTCTGAGACTAGGCTCCTGGACCAAAATGCTTAATGCACCTGCCAAATCCCTTGGCTCTCCATTGTGGGCAGGCCCAGGGAGATGTTCGAGCACAGAGTGAGCTTCATGAATTCCTGGGCTTTCTGTTCCCTCCCATCTAACCTGGCCTGCAGCCTTGGAGGGCTTGAGGGATTCTGACCTTAGCACCCCTGCCCCAAATCCCCACCTTTAAAGCTCCATGCTTCATCGGAGCCCATGCTATGGAGTAGCACATACCCCAAGTGACAATTATGTCATTGTGAGGACTGCCATCCTCTGAAAGAACTCCTGACCTTGATTGTAGGAAGACCACACCACCCCTAGGGAAATGCATAGAAGACAAAGTGTTTGAGCCGGGGCATGGAGACTATCACAGAGTGCAGAGGACTCCTCCGTGGGCACCCTGGGAGCAAGCTGGGGGTGGCGAGGACGCCCAAGGAAGGGTGGGGCAGAGAGGAAAGGAGAAAAGAATGGGAGGAGTTCTGCACAGACGCTGATGGAGTCCCATGTCTGTAAAAACCTCTCACAGCTTGTAAAGTAATTTTTAATGTGTTATCAATCTTTTGATCCCCACAGAGAGAGAAGTTATAATGTGTCTTCATTTCACAGATGGAGAAACTGAGGCTTGGTGAGGTCTGGAGACTCACTCGGGGTCAAAAAGTTAGTCAGAGGCTAATCTAGGGCTTCAACCCAGTCTTCTGACCTCTATCTAGTAGTGGTCTTAGTACCACCCCTCCGTGTGTCTGAAGCGTCTTTTCAGCAGCAAGCCACCTCCCAGAAAATTTATCCTCAAATCTAGCACACAACTGGCTTTTCACAATGGCCCCCAAGTAGGGGGACCCACAGGAGATCTCTGGGGTCCTAAGGACCTGGGGGCCCACTTCCTGGTCCACTTGCTGGCCTCTCAATTTCCAAGACCTCAAACATGCTCAAGATATGATTAATTTTACTAATCCTTGTGGACATTTGTCATCCAGTTTTAAAAAAGAGGGGAAAAAAACTATCCTCCGATATCTCTACGCCAGCAAGCACCCCATGCATAAATCAGCACGGGGTGATCATGACCACAGCTGTGGCGAGCGCCTGCCCGCTCCCCCTGCAGCCATATTTAACTATTCAAAATGATCCTCCTCCAGCGACAGTAACTCAGACCGAGCAGGTCCATCACTCACAGGGGGGTGGGCCCAGCCTCCGGGTTTCGTATGTCTCTTGCCAGAGCCAGCATTTCTTCCCCAAGCTCTCACTCATCCTCTGCACAATTTATTTCTCCAGAGCGCCCTTCATACACATCAGCACTGCCGCCTTTCCCCGGAGAGTCAATCACAGATGCCAGGAGAAAGGGAAGTTTCCTTAGGGGAGATTTAAAGAGCGGCTCAGACTCCAGGCTGGGGGGTGAGAGTGGAGAGAAAAGGGTGGCGCTGGAGCACGGGAAAACCAGGCTTGGAGCTCGAGAAGGGACCAGGTCAGCACGGGCAGAGAAGGAAGATGAAGCCGGGCATGGGGAGGAGAGAGCAGAGAGCTGCCATCACAGCCCCCCCGACCCCCAACCAGGTGCAGTCTGCCCTCGCTCTTGAGTTTCTAGAGGCTTTAACTCACGTTCTGTTGCCCAGTAGTGGGAACCTACTTCCTATCACTCCCAGGGCTGCCAAATACAACGAATTCTGGGAAGACCCTGACTAATTACAGTTGGGGTTAAAGGGACTCAACTAATAATATCCTTTTTCTTTTTTTTTTTGCACCCCACCCCCTCACCCCGCCAATAATATCCCTTTCTGCCACCTGAATTCAGAACTGAGACGGAGGCTCAGGAGTTAGACAGATGAAGACATGTGCAAACAATGTCATGGCTACCGGTAATGGCAAGGCTAGAGACTGTGTCTTAAGCAGCTTAGTCTAGTGGCCTTGACTTCACTCGACCCTTGATGGTGAATTATCCACCACCCAGCCACAGATGGCTCTGGAAGTCACGCCTGCCCCTGTAAGACACCCTGGAAGGAGGAGCGGAAAATAGCTGCTTCCTGCGGGTCAGAGGCAGGAGCAGATCCACCCAAGTTCGACGACCCCTTCTCTCAAACTCAGAGATCAGAGAAGTCAGAGAGGCCCAGGGAGCTCCTCCAGGAAGCTCCTCCCCTGGAAGAGGACAAGTAGAGAGTGCACATGCTGTCCCCTAACACCTCACATTTGTAGTGTCTTTTACAGATTATAAAACTGCAGCACACTTGGGAGAGGGGTCTTTATAACAACCTTTAAGTGACTCAGATGATGACTTCCATACCCACTCTATCAGTGAGAAAAATGAGACTCAACGTGGGAGGTGAGGAGACCCCCATCATCCCGTCAGTCCATGGCAGAGCTGGAAAGCAAACCAAACCGATTTCTGACAAGTATTTGAAATGAGGTTTCAAAAAATATCCCCAACAGGTCAGGTGAGACACTCTTGCAGCCAGAGCTGTCAGTGACTCCAGGAGATGTGAACAGGTGGATGCACGGAGTAGAGTGGGCACGGAAGCTTGGGGGCAAGTACTATTTCATCTGGCAAGCACTTACTGAGTGCCTATTGCATGCGAACATGGTGCTGCACACTGGGGATGGGGCTGTGAGCAGGCAGACGTGGCCCCTGCCTTGCAGAGCTGGGGTGGAGTAGGGACGTGTCTAGGATTCAAGAGCCCCTTTGGGCCCGGAAGCAGATGCAGAGGTGAAGTAAGTACAGTTTGGGATACACAGGGATGCCGCCGGGCTCACATCCCAAGAGGTGACTCAAGACGCAGCATCAGTGTCAACTGATACAAACTTTGGGTGCAGGATCTGAGACGTCAGATGCCACTGAATAAAGGAGTTGGACCTTGGGTGCCCACTAAACCGTGGTAGCCTCCATGGCCTGATCAGAAAAAGATAAAGCTCTCTGCTCTGTCATTTCGTTATTTCTTTGTGTTTGTGTTTCCTTTTCTGTCTTTGACTTGTTTTGTTTTTCTCTGGGTCCCCAAATAAAGTTCTTTCTCATAAACCCCAAATTTGTGGAAGATGAACCAAAATAAAGGGAACATGCATACACTCAGGCAAGGACTATTGGAAAAGGATTGCAAAGCAAGAGATGGCAGTGCCTAGACCCAGACCGTGCAGACCCTACCGAGGAAGGGCTGGCAGAGTCAGGCGAACAGTGTGATGAAAAAAAAAAAACCCACAGGAGAGAGATCTAGACAGCTCCTACATTTTGAATTCCCTTTGTTTGTTTGAAAACCCATATAAACCCAGAGACCTGGAAAACACGTTCTTCTTTACTGGACAGCCTAGATCTTCCACCGTCGGGTTTGCTGAGAAGGAAACAATGATCAGTGGCTGGGAGATCTCCTCTTCTGTCCGACTATAGAGTGGGCTCTACCAGCATCTGCCACTCCGGCGCCATCTTAGGGGTCTGCTCTCTACTGGTGGAGCCTTGTTTCTCTAGAGATACATGGTTTCCCCAGAGTGCAGGAAAGAGCCTAAGTACAATGATGGTCTTCCAGCCCTTTCACTAGGCATCATGTCCTGCATCTGTCTTACGGGTAACGGGCCACTAGCCAGAGCAAGGCAAGGTTCAGCCCATGCTCAAGGCAGAGGGTGATTTTGAACAGGTCTTTGATGTCTTTTTAAAGACTAATATTAATTACTCTTTTCAATATTTCCCAATTTGCCTGGAAATCTAACTCAGTCTTGATAATGATCATCAGTGGCTCCTGTTACTCTGGTATCTCACAGCTGGTTGGGCTTTTTTTTCCCCCATAAGAGGTTTAATTTATGTCCAATAAATGCACCCACTCTAAGAGTACCAATCAATGAACAATTTTCTAGCAACAGTGTCTTATATAAATACCATGTGGAGTGAATCAGGCACGGATTTCCCTAAAGAGAGTCTCTCTCTAGACGCCCATTATAATTAGCCTCCTGCCTTTGCTATCAATTAATCAAAACCCAGCTATTATTTTATATTTAATTTCTTCAACACATTTATTGAGGTGTAATTGACACGCAGTAAACTTCACATACTTAAGTGAACAGTCTGATCAGATTGGTATGGGGTACGCCCATGAATCAGTCACCTCCATTGAGATAATGAACATAAACGTCACACCCCCAGATTTTTCTCATGCGACTTTTTCTCCTTTTTGCTCCTCCTCACTCCACCCCTCCCACCAACCCCAAGCAACACACGATCTGCTTTCTATTGTTATAGATTAGATTCTACATTCCAATCTATACTTTATACAGATGGGATCATACCTTACATGCTTTTTTTTTTGGTCTGGTGTTTTCATTAGCATGTAGCTAACAATATTCCACTATGTGATATACTGCAATTAGATCATTCCTTCACCGACTGATGGACACGTAGACAGTTGTCATTGTGGGGGCCATTACAAATAGAGTTGCTATGAACATTTGTGCACGAGTCTTTGTATAGACATATATTTTCCTTTCTTAGGAGTAAATACCTAAGAGCAAAATGGCTAGACCATATGACATGTGTATGGTTTTTTTGTTAGACTGTCCATTGTTTTCCAAAGAGATTTTGCCATTTTATATGTTCCCAACAGCAACGTATGAGAGTTCCGGTTGCCCCACACGCTCCCCAACATGTGGTGAGAGTCGTCTGTTTAAGCTATTGTAACAGATGTGTAGTGGTATTTTATTTTGGTTTTAACTTGTAGTTAGTATGTAGTGTTGGTAGATGTATAATGGATTCTCATTGTGTTTTTAATTTGCATTTCCCTAATGATTAATATCGTTCAGCAACTTGGCAGTTGCTTCTTTTTCCTATCGGTATATCTCTTTGCTAAAGTGTCTGTTCAAATCTCTTACCAACGTGTAAAAATTTGTCTATTTGTTTTCTTATTATTAAGTTTGGAAAGTACTTTATATATTCTGAATACAAGTCCTTTATCAGATATAAACTTTGTAAATATTTTCTCCCAGTTGGTGGCTTGCCTTTTTATTCTCTTAATTGAGTCTTGCAAATAACATAAATTTTTAATTTTGATGGAGTCCCATTTATTAATTTGTTATTTTATAGTTCAGGCGTTTGGTGGCATACCTAAGATATCATTGCTTAGCCCTAAGTCACAAAGACTTCCCCAAGGTTTTCTCCCAGAAGTTTAACATTTTTAGGATTTATATTTAGGTTTATAATCCATTTTGACTTAATTTGTTAATATGAAAAGTTTGTTTTCTTACATATGAACATTCAAATGTTCCAGCACTATGTGTTGACAAGCTTATTCTTTTACTACAGAATTGACTTTGCAACTTTATTTAAAAAATCATCAGTTCATATATGTATGGGTCTATTTCTAGACTTTCTTATTTTGTCCAATTGAACTATTCGCCTAGCTTTACACCAATACCACATTGTTTTGATTACTGCAGCTTTATAATAAATCTTGAAGTCAGATAGTGTTAGTCTTTCAAGTTTTCCAAAGTTGTTTTCGCTATTCTAGATACTTTGCATCTCTATATGAATTTTAGATTTGGATTTTCAATTTCTATCTAAAAACTTGCTGGGATTTTTATTGGAATTACATTGAATCTAAAGATCAATTTGGGGAGAGACGGCATCTTAATGCTATTGATCTGCCAATTTATAAACAATACATGTCTCTCCACTTACTTAAAACTTACTTGTGGGTTAGATGTGTTTCCTGAAGACAGCAGATACTTGGCTTGTGTGTATTTATCCATTCAGCCAGCCTAGGGGCCTCTCTGACTTCTCTGATCGCCCAAGAAGACTAGTCTCTTTGAGCTTCCTTAATGTGGCCTCCCTGCTCCCTGGAGCAAGCAGTGTTTTACTCACCTTACTCCCCCTTTCCTTCCTCTTCTGTGCTCATGGGGCTACATCTGCTCATGCTGGCTCACGAACAAAGATTCCTGGGTGAGTTGAAAGTCTCCCAGACCCACTTACCAAGCTGTGCTTCCTGGTACAGCAGTGCCTGTACCTGGAGCACAGAGAGCATCCTCTTTATATACCAAAAAATGTCCTACGTGCTTGCAGTGGCTCTCCCTATTGCCCTGGCCCATTGTTTGACTGGAAATTCCTTGAAAGTAGAAGCTGTTTTGCTCCTCTTTGTAGCCTCATGGAGGATTCTCACTCAAGGCCTGGCTCATGGTCCATGATCCTTGTTGAATGGCCTCAGCAGCATCCTAGTTGGTGGGGGAGTCTGGTGGTTCTCCTCTTCCTTACCTCTGTGCATGAGGTGCCGTTAACTCAATCCTGGCCTTTCTACCTCTAGGGCCCTGACAGTTTTTATCATTCACTGGTTTCCCTTTGCTTTAGCCTCCTTCCTCCCTCCCCAGAGGTGGAGGTGGGTGCATCTGTTTCCATGATTTCCCATCTCGGATGGCAATCAGTGTTCCACCAGACGCGGCTTCCCATATCCTTGACTTTATCTTAATAAATAATCCACCATATTTAGCAGAAATCATTGCATCTTTGTTTAGGGATTAGGACTGGAGATATATTAAACTGCACTGAGCACTGGTAATCCTGAAAGGGCTGAAGCAATTCCGATAGCACGATGGGGCCACAGCAGTTAGTGCACTCGCTCAACTGCAGATGTTATTAAAGCAGCTGTCTGTGCGCAGCACAGAGCAGATAAGCAGCGATCAGTATGCACGTGCACAAGTGCACACAGGCTCGCTCTGGCATGCATGGGTGCATGCAAACACATGTGCCTGCACACTCCAAATGCATGAACTCATACGATCATGCTTTCAAGTCTATGCAAATTCATATAAGCCTGCACATGCACCGGCATATGTGAGACATGTCTGTTCATGCAAATGTAAGCACATATATCCATTTGTGTAATTTTGCAAATGAACATGGAAGCATGTCTATATACATACACCCAAGTGACCACCTCCCTACAATTTTGGTGGTACAAATATGCAAACAAACAGCTGCTCTGCAGCCCTCTGGCAGAGCATACAATGCTGGGGATGTAAGTCACTGGGCTCCACATGCACGGTTTGCAAGAAGCTCTGAGTGTCTTATGGATGCTTCTTCCTGCTTTTGCGGACAGTGGTCTCTATCTCCTGGGTGTTTTAACAGAGTCTTCCTTGACCACTTTATGATGCCAGGAATTACTTGAAAACCCTACTGGAACCTGATCAATTCAGCTTCCCTTTGCCCCAGGAGGTAAGACACCACTAACAGCATTAAAGCATCTAAGCTGGCTACCCACGGTCTGCTACATGGCCACTGCCCCAACCGCTAGTGGCTTTGATGCTTCATTCATTCATTCATTCATTCATTCTCTCAACAGGTATTTCTTGAGCTCCTGCTGGCCACCCAGACCTGGGAAATGAGTTGAATAGGATACAGGTGCCTTTAAGACTTATTTCTTTCCAGATCTTGCGGGAATACAAGGCCTACATACACGAATCGGTTATGTAAGAGTGAAAGACAGTTACATGATGGTACAATAATGTTAAGGGCCCAAATGAGCAGGTGTGAGGGGTCCCTGAGACCACGTTTGGATATTCACTAGGAGTGTGCACATAATTGTGCTCATAGCTAATATTCATTATGATGACGTAGTAAGAATACACAGCTGGATCATAGGGAAAAAAGCACAGGCAGTCTGGAAGAATCCACGTGCGGGCTTCCTGATGCTCTCTCCTGTCCTCAACAACAAAATTGCAGCAACATGTGTGTGATGTTTCTGCCCAGGGCAGCCCCATAGAGACTCGGTGCCAAGGCTGTTATTATGGCTGGTCACGTAGGCCAAAACTGCCTAGCATGTCCCAAAACTCCAGCCTCCCAGCAGGAAAGCAGGTGTTCCGCATAAACACAGTACAGGCATGGTGAGCCACCCTATCATTTAGAGGATGTATCGTATCAGTACAGGGTACTATTTACCAGCCACCTTCCCAGAGGCCAGCTGAGAACCTTGCAAGCAGGCCTTTCTACCGATAGCAGTGTCAGGACTGCTCCGTTAGCTCTTCTCTGCACAGAGCAGGAAGGAAAGGTGAATGGTACTAGAAAGAAACATGCCAGCATGAGCCAGGAAGCTTACTGGAGCAGGGGACTCTTGAACTGGGTCTTGAAGGATGGTTGCCTCTGAGCAGGCAGTGAGGACTGGACGTGGAGAATAATTCAGCAGCTCGGCTCAAAGGGAAAACAAGCAGGGAAGCAAGGAGGGAGGACCAGGAAGGACAGGCTTCTCAACCTGTGCATCGAAAATTAATGTGCTATCTGCTAGGAGCTACAAACTCTACTAGGTGCTGGGAATTTAGATCCAGTCCTTAAAAAGTTGTAAACCAAGAGGGGAAATAGATAAGTAGCCCAGCAGTTTCAGCAGCAGGATCAGGGGAGAAGAACCCAGGTGCATCTTAGGAAGTTCTTCAACGTTCAAAGCTAGCTGAGACCCGAGGAACGAGTGAGGAGTTTGCCTGGTGAAGATGGACACGAGGGAGAACACTGTTCTGAGATTGCACGTGCAGAGACCGAGAGCTGAGAGAGAACACGGTGAGCCCAACGATCTGTACCAAATTATTGCTCCTGCCCTACAAGTGTGTTTTTTGTGTATTCATTTTGTTTTGTTGCTATAATAAAATTCTAACTAGCAGGGCAGGTTCACATTCATTTAAGTAGCTGCTTATATTGCTGAATGTCCATCAGATATGTAACTATAGCAGGTCTTTGAGTAACATCGTTTTGTTTGTCATTTTGTTACAATGTTGATGACAAAAAAAAAAAAATCACTCTGTGTCTGGGTGAGTTTGCACATTCTCTGCATGCCTGAGTGGGTCTTTCTCTGGCTACTTCAGTTTCCTCCCACACCCCAAAGATGTGCACGGGAGATGAAATTGGTATGTCTACGTGGTCCCAGGCTGAGTGCGTGTGGAGGTGCGTGTGAGTGCGTCCCGCCATGGGATGGCGTCCTGTCCAGGGGCAGTTCCCTCCTAGCACCCTGAGCTGCTGGGATAGGCTCCACCCTCAACCCTGAACTGGAATAAGCAGGTTGGAAAACGAAATGAATGAATGATGACAAATTATTGAAAAATAAAAACTCATAAACTGTATGATGATCATACAAATGCACGGCAACAGACAGTGCAGGATGAAAGCAGTCAGCAAGCCCGCCCGAGCTGAACTGCGCGGTGGGAGGAGGTTCTGCTTGCAGATTTCATTTGCAAACATTTATTCCTTGATTCAACCCATCACCACTACAACTATCATCACTCACTGATTCATCAACAATTGGGTAAATAATTATGTTATTTGTTTTTATTAATCTTTCCGAAATGTATGTATAGCTCACATTCATCTCAATGTTTACTATTAGAAGTATCTTGGGTCTTCATTTAGAAGTCTGGTGATGTTTCTGTGACCAGAAATATGCCGGAGGAACTTAACTCCTGTTTACATCAATTAGCCTCGGGGAAAATTGATTTCAACGTCTTTTGTTTCTCTTAAAGTCACAGTTTCCAAGAACCAATGAACTATGTTAAGTGGGGACTTTCTGTATTTTATAGGAAAGACACCAGAGTAATAAAGGTTAAGAGACTTTAACCTTATCCTTGGTCTTATCCTTGGTTCTTCCTTTCCGTAACTCACACCTAAAATATCAGCAAATCCTCCTGTCTGCACTCCCAAACATACCCCCAGTCAGACTTGTTCTCACCATCTTCACTGTTATCACTAGAGTCCAGGTCACCAGCATCTCCCACCTCACTGCTTTCCCTACAGCAGCAGGAGTGTTCCTTTTAAAGTGTAAATCAGATCATATTTCTGTCCTGCCTGAAAACTTGCAAATGCTTACCATTGCATTTGGTATAAAGTCCACACTGCTCACCAAGGCCTAACGCCCAGTGATCTGGCCCCTGCCTACTCCTGCACCCTCGGGGATCATGCTCCCTTCCATTTACTGGGCTACATTCACCCTGGCCTTCTGTCTGTCTCTGGAACACATCAAGCTCATTCTTGCCCCAGGGCCTTTGCACATGCTGTTCCCTCTGCCTAGATCTCTTTTTTCCCAGGTCACCAGGTCCCTGGCTCCTTCTGATGCTGCAGGTCCCTGCTGAGAAGCAGAGCTCTCCCAGCTTCTCCCTCTCAACCACCCCTCATCACCCCATCCACCTCTATGACTTATTATTTGGCCATCCACTGCTATTTTCTTTTTTGTTTGTTTGTTTTTTGAGACAAGATGTCTCTCTATTGCCCAGGCTAGAGTGCCGTGGTGTCATCCTAGCTCACAGCAACCTCAAACTACTGGGCTCAAGCAATCCTCCTGCCTCAGCCCCCCGACTAGCTGGGACTACAGGTGGGCATCACCACACCCAACTAATTTTTCT
This sequence comes from Propithecus coquereli, assembly GCF_000956105.1. Classification (NCBI taxonomy): domain Eukaryota; kingdom Metazoa; phylum Chordata; class Mammalia; order Primates; family Indriidae; genus Propithecus; species Propithecus coquereli. The sequence continues at coordinate 3,617,900 of NW_012154062.1, forward strand.
ATTTTTCTCTAGAGTTGGGGGAGGTCTTGCTCTTGCTCAGGCTGGTCTTGAACTCCTGGCCTCAAGGGATCCTCTCGCCTCAGCCTCCCAAAGCACTGGGATTTTTTTCCTTATTTGGATTTGGTTGTCTGTCTCCCCTCAACTACAAAGTGAATTCCCTGATGCCAGAGTTCTTGTCTAGCTTGCTCAGCCAGCACTTAGAAATATGCCTAGGACCGTGCTTAACAAATACAGGACTGAATGAACGGAGTGCTACTGGGCTAGTAAGTGGCTGGATTGGGGCATCGACAGAGAGCACCGGACCCTCTCTTCTGTGTTGGGACACAGGACATTCAAATCCCTCCAGCAGGGGGTTGAAGGGGCAATGTGTGGGGGATGCGTCACAGTGCAGAGACCTGGGCAGCAGTGGACAGAAGGACAGTGGACCCTGAGGAGGCCTATGACATGTTCGCCGGGGCAGGACAGGGATCTGTGGCTGGTTCATCCACACATGGTACAAGGGATCCCAGATGGGCAAACTGAGCCGAGAGCCTGAAGAGGAAGAAGACGGGTAGTAGGTGGAGTCCAGGCAGGCAGGCAGAAAGATCATGCGGGCTAACAGGGCATTCTTATTGACAGGGGAGGAGCTAAGCAATGAGGGAAACGGAGGCAGACAGACAATGTCAGGAGTGGCAGCCAGGCACTAACTGCTAGTCTGGACTTTGGGGTCAGAACTCTCCTTCCTGGGAGGATTGGCAAGAGAGAAGCAGTGCTAATCCTGGAGGAAGTGGGGCACCCACCAGAGTGGCAATTCAGAAACCCCCATCTGCAGGGCATGTAGTTGGTGGATTATGGACGTGGCCAAAGATGGGGTGCTTGGGCTGGGACGGGGGGCAGGGTGTGAGGAACACAGATGGACTTGATAGGGACCCACTCCTTTCATCTGCTGGGGAAGGCCAAGGTTGGGTGCAGAGGCCAGGGCAGCAGGAGCCGGTGCGTTGTCGTCAAGTGGCCACAGCTGTAGCTGTGAGGAGACAGAGCAGCCGCAACAGGAAGCCAGGAGGCCATGAAACCACAGAGCTAAACACAAAGTCTGCCTCATGCACACTTCCGCTAGGGGCCAGGCCTGAATGGACTTCCCTGGAACCAGCAAGAACAGATGCTGGAACAGAATTTTGGAAGAAGATCTTTTTAGCAGGAGAGAGAGCCGTGCCTGCATCCCTTCCCACCAACACCCAGCCTCACTGAAACCAGGAGCTCAGGAACCGCAGCAGCCTACAATGCGTTCCACTCCATCTCTGCTCCCGGAGTCTGCAGGAGCTAAGATGATGCTCTGTTGCGGCAAACCATAGGCCCTCTCCAGCTCCAGAGAGCTAAATGGGGTGAAGGAGGGAGGAGCGAGAGGTCCCAGGGCCCAGGAATATGATGGAAAAGCCCTGCCTGTTGGCCTCTCTGGGGCACGCGTGGGCGCGCGTCCACCCCACTCACTGATAGGGATTAGCACTGCTCTGTTTGCATAGATGCAACTCCCCAGCAGATGGTGAATCAGACCTTGATGTCTCTGTGTGCGCTTTGTACATTTTACTTGTTGGTAATGAATTTACAAATCCTTTAAGTACGGAAAACAGAGCCTTCCCACGAGCTGAACAGATGGGAGAAAAGGCTTTCTATAGGCTTTTCAAAGTGGCCCTTTTTTTCACCCCCTCCTGGCTTAATCTCTCTCTCTATGTCTACAAATGCTTTATTAGCTGGGGGTGAGAGAGAACCTTCCCTGCCTTTGTTTCTTTTGTTCCCTGGAAAAGATGAGGCAGGGCTGTCCCAGCCAGGAACCCATTAGCAAGATGGCATTGGGCCCTGGCCAAGAACCTTGGGCATCTTACATCCCAGAGTGCAGCATATCTCCGGGAGAGAAGGGAGGAAGGAGAACCTCTTAGAAAGCCACTCCTGACTTCCCTGGCAGGGAAAGAGGCCCAGAGCTTCCTTCTGAGCAGCTGGAGTGGGGTGGATTGAATGGGTTCTAGTTGCAAGCCTATGGTGGGCAGCATTTATGGCCCCGATGTTTTACCTCTTCCTGATCCATGCCCTTTGCCATGTGACCTGGCAGTGCACACCAACCTCAGAAGGGGTCCCCTACCCTGACCCTTGACTCTGGACTCAGCCATGTGACTTGCTTTAGCCAAGGGAATATCAGCAGAACTGAAACAAGCAAAGGATTGGTGATGATGGTTCATTTTATGTGTCAACTTGACTTGGCTAAGGGATGCCCAGAGAGCCGGCAAAACATTATTTCTGGGTGGACTGGGAGGGTGTTTCTAGAGGGATTAACATTTGAATTGGCAGACTGAGTAAAGCAGATTGCCCTGCCTAATGCACGTGGGCATCACCCAATCCACTGAGGGCCCAAAGAGGACAAAAAGGTACAAGAGGGGTGTATTTTCTCTCTGCTCAAGCTCGCACATCCATCTTCTCCTGCCCTCAGACTTCAGAGCTCCTGGTTCTCAGGCCTCTGGACTCAGACTGGGACTTACACCATTGGCTCCCTGGCTCTCAGGCCTTGGGTTTGGACTGGAACTGCACCACCAGTTTCCCTGGGTCTGCAGCTTGCAGATTGCAGGCCATGGGACTTCTTGGCCTTCATAATCACGGGAGCCCATGCCTAAAAATAAGTCTCTTTCTGTATGTCTATGTATATCCTACTGGTTTTGTTTCTCTGGAGAACCCTGACTCATAGGGCTTTAAATGGACTCGCCCACTGAAGCGTGTTTTCGTGCTCCATGAGAAGGACGTGCCTGCGCAAGCTTGCTGACCCCAGGAAGAGCAGGAGACACATGGAACTGAGCCAATCTCCTGGCAACTAGACACGAGGTCCCAACAGGCAAATCGGGTGGCCCATGACCAAGAGTGTGGGTGATGGGCTTCCTCCCACACAGCATCTCCAGCTCACACCAGTCATCTAGCAGAAACTATAATGACACAAATGGCTGATTTCCTGAATTTATATTAAAAAAAGGAGTAATGATTATACTAATCTCATAGATTAACAAACATCTCATAGATTAACATTGTTGTCACTTGGCGTTCTCCCTGCTGTCTCTTCTCCTCTTCTCATAAGGACACCAGTCATATTGGATTAAGGGCCCACCCTATTCCATTATGACCTCATCTTAACTAATTCCATCTGCAATGATCCTATTTCCAAATAAGGTCACCTTCTGAGGTACGGAAGGCTAGGACTTCATTCAACATATCTTTTGGGGGGACATGATTCAACTTCTAGCAATAACCAATCTATGAGCTCTCGTGGACCTCCCGGGTAATCCCTCCACTCAATCTATCCTCTTCAGAGACATCAATCACTGGAGGAATGGGAAGAATGGGGCCAACAGATCACAGCTCTGTAACCCTGGAATCTCATACCACCTCTTCCATCAATTTGTGCCCACGGGATTTTGCTGCAGCCCCACTATGTGCATCGGAGTTGTTCTTCTGCTGCAGCAGGGGTGCTTTCCATGGCTCTATCCATCCCCTGCTCCCCAGGTCCCCTGTAACCACCCATGACCTGCATCTCTAGAATGATGGCCAGAGAGCCCACCTCCATCTGACCCCATGAAGGAGGTTTTGCTTGTCTGGATGGCAAGAGCCTACAAGAAGATGCAACCTTTGTTCTGGCAGCACAATGTGCTGTTTCCTTTGCCTGGCAGGAACCTCAGACCTACTTAAAATAAAAAGTCTCCCCAGATACCATGCATGCAAAAGTCAGGATATTATGTCAAACTTATAACTGCCCTGAAGTGGACAATTGGTACATGGTGGGGAAAAGAAGGGAGAGGACAGAATTGAAGGACATCCCAGGAAGGCAGTTTGGGGCAGAAGGTGGGAGGGGAAAGGATGAACCCTGCAAAGAAAGAAATAGCAACCCTAGGTAAAATCGGTGGAAAACTCCTCAGAGCCTGATCTTGGGTGAACGGGATGAGGGAGAGTCAATGACAGGTGTCCACAACAGGGCAGTGGCAGGCGCAGTGACACCCATGACGATGGCAGGGAGAAATACCACTAGCTTCTGCACCTAGAGCCCCACTGTCTGAAACACAGCTTTGCTTCATGGTCTTTGCAGGGAAAGACCATGGTAAGAGCAGCTAAGTAGTCAGTTCTAAAAATTTTGCAGATTGTGGCATGTCAAAATAGCCCTGTCCCCAGGCAGATCACCACCAGGGAATTCATAGTATTATCAACCGAGAGACACATTCAGGTAGAGTCAACTTTAATACGTATTGAGGAGATAGCACTGCTTGGGAGCTGTACAATCCTAGGTCTACACCACCAGCCTGAGCCTCCCTGGCCTCATCTGTGAAATGGGAACAAGTGATGACCTCAGAAGTCCCCTTCCAAACTCAGTGATCCTGCATTAGGCCACAGGGATAGAAACCAAGAAGAAATTTCCTGCTAGTGCTTTTTCCAACCTACTACCTCTTTTGCCTCCTTCTGTCAGACCTCCCACCTTGCTGAACCAACTGTGGCTTCCTCGTTAGAGCTCCATCCTCCTAAATGCCTCCATGGCCAGCCATTGATTTCCTAAAAATGTAATATGCACACAAACGCCACATGCAGAACCCCACAACGACTGAATTCTTCCCTGCCCAAAACCAATTGTCAAAGTGTACGTGAAATTACAGTCGTGCCAAACTGCACATAATGAGGTGATTGTGCTAAGTGAGCGTCTGATTTAAGAAGCGGCTCAGCGGTACAGGGCTGCATCCCGCCATCTAATCAGGCTGCCGCAGGAAATGTGCCGGCTTCCAAGTGAGCAGACGGCACCGGAGGGGAGGTGCCTGCCAGGCTGGGGGTGTGGGAAGGCGTGCGCTGGGCTCACAAGCGGGGAGACACCCCCTGATTCAGGCCCGCTCCTTCTCCAACCTCTTCCTCCCGCCACAGGAAAATGGAAATTGGTAGAGGACAGGGAGGGAGCAAGAAGAGAAAGCACAAATATAAAGGGAGGACTGAAGGGGTGGACACAGAGGAAGGGAGGGCGTGCAGACAGGCGAGCTACTCCGAGACCCAAGCTTGTCCACGGGACTGGCCTTAGCTAGAGGCACAGCACAGCCCTGGGAGGTCACAGCCTGCCCTGCATCCTCATTGTCAGGAAAGGAGATGGGACCTGAGGGATGAGCTGGGTGTCAGCCATGAGGAGATGGGAGCCACCCTAAGGTCCTTCACACCCGAGACATTCCCCCCACCCTCATCCCTTTCTAAAACGCTGCAATGACGTTAGTTTCTCCAATTCAACTTCTTGATCACACCTGGCCCTCTCTTTCTGTTTCCTGCTTTAAAAAGCAAAATTCCCCAGAAGAATAACTCCTAACACCTCAGTAGCACCAGGGGAAGAGCAAGGTGGACACGCCGGAGGAAAACGTGCATCCTCAGGTAGAGATGTGCTGTGTAGTAAGTTCCAGACACTGAGCAAGGTGTGGGGATGACACAGGGAAGGTGACATGGTGCCCGGCGGGACTCCTGATCTTGGGGGAGAGGATGGCGACCCCATGCACCCAGCACTGAGCGAGGCATGTGCAAGGTACAGGGCTATAGGTAAGATCAGAGCAGGGGCCATTCCTCAAGGCAGGAGGAGCTCTGAGCTGAGTCTCGAAGGAAAGGCAAGATTCAGTGAAATGAAGAGGGGAAGAGGAAGAGCATCTGCAAATGCACAGAGGCCACGAAACAGACCTGCTGGAAGACAGCCCACTAGCTCTTCATGGCCAGAACAGAAGTTAGCACCTAGAGAAGCAGTAAGATGTGAAGTGGGACAGGCTGAGACACAGCAGGACTCCACCTGACATGACAGCTGAATTTCCAGGCGGAGAGAAAAGGCCTTCCCCAGCCTAGATAGTTTCTACGTTCCTTTTTTCCCAGGATTCCTTAAAATCTCACAAGGGCTACTGCCTTGCAGCCCTGAGCCAGCCACTTGACAATCAGAGCCTTCCTGGCTCTCTGGAGAGTCCTTATCTCTTGAGGGTGTCTTTGGGGAGGATCAAAGGGATCGCCACACTAGATCCTTTCGGGGACCCATGGTGAGGAAGATGCTGGACATTTGGTAACGGTGATCCGTGCTTGCTGTCTTGCCTGGAATAGCGATGACTGAGCCAGCAGTTCAGTCTGCATCAGCCTAGCCATATAGAGATGCTTCTCAATTTAGGATAGGGCTAGTCCCGATCAACCCATCATGAAGTTTAAAGTATCTTAAGTCAAAAATACATTTAATGCGGCCAACCTACCTAACATCATAGCTTGGCCAAGCCTGCCTTAAATGTGCTCAGAACGCTTCCATTAGCCTGCAGTTGGACAAGATCATCTAACACAAAGCCTACTTTATAACAAAGTGTTGAATGGCTTGTGCATTGTGTTGAATATTGCACTGAACGTGAAAAACAGAACAGTTGTGCACGTACTCGAAATTCAGTTTCTACTAAATGGATATAACTTTTGCTCCATCATAAAATCAGAGCCATAAGTTGGGACTGTCTCCGGTGTGGTGAGCTGTGGAGTCACCAGACCCAGCTTACGGCTCAGCAAGACCAGTGTCCAGCTCTGTGGCCCCCAGCAAAGTATTAACACTTTAACCCCTGCACCTCCATGTCCTCAACTGTGGAAAAGAAACCCTAACCCGGATTTTAGTGTTGTCGTCAGGGTTAGACGACATGATGCAGGTGAAGCATGTAGCCTGATGGGCACATGGTAAACACTCAAATCAGCTCAAACAATAAGCACCTGCTACCTTCATGACATTGTGCAAAGACAGATGAGACGCAAATCCCATGTTATTTACAATGAGGCAGCTGAGGTCCATAGAATGCAAGTGACTTTTCCTTATCTGTGGCCAATCAGGGACAGGAAACAAGACCTCTAACTGTTGGCACGGTTTCTCCTTGCCTTCCATCCGGTTCCCTAAGTTAGTCCCAGCAGGAGATGGAGGAGAACACAGGGGCATGGGTAGCATCTGCCATTGCTGCTGTCTGTAGCTCAGTGAGGACACCTGGTGGGGTCCGCCTTGGCAGGTCAGGGCCCGCTGGTGAGAGCACATCACATGCCCAGGTGCCACCCCAGTCAGGGCACAGCCAATGCGCTCCAGACCCAAGTTAGCCATCTCTGGGGTGGGTGCAGTTGGCCAGGGCAGAAAGACGGGCCTGAGAACCTCTGGCAGTCAATTAGGTTCTGATTAAATGATCCTTGTATTTTTGAGGAAGTTGTTGCTACATCTTTAGCCCAAGGTGATATTGACTGTCATCGCTACACCCCAAGGCTGAACGCTCTTCCAGGAGGCTTTCTGGCAAAGATCAATTTCACTCGCCCTCCTTTTCCTACTCCCTGTTACTGTGGGGGGCAGGGAGGTGGCAGCATTTAATTTATCATCTAGATGGGGATAGTCTTCAGAGTAAAAGGAGGTGCTACCAGGCCAGCAGGCATACAGGTGAGGGAAACCAGCCAGGCAAGTGGGGCCACATGGTCACCCAGCTAGGGAGCCCCCACGTCTAACCCCCGTTCCCAGGCCTCTGGCTGAGCCCTGTCTTGATGGGGGCGGCTGTCCCTGTGCCCTGATGCCATCGCAGAGGAGCCGATTCCAGATGAGGACAAGCACGGGGAGAGACAAGGTCTCAGGGGAAACAGCTCCTTTTCTGCATAAATGTCCTTCCGGGAAGGAAAGAACTCAAGAAGCCACTTCAGAGATGGCGCTAGAGGGTGAAAGGAGGGAAGAACAATGATTCTGAACAGAGTGAGAATCCCCAAAACACAAGACACTCAGATGGATGCCTCCCTGCTGCTCTCTGAATAGATTCTGCCGTCCTTCCAAACCCGATTCACATTCCTCCTCCTCTGTGGTGCCCACCCAAACCAGCCAGGTGCCAGGCATCCTCCTCCTCCGCTCTCAGTGGCTTTTACTCTTTAGACCGTGGGTCCATATGATTTCCCTTGTAATATAATATGCCCCATCCAGCCCTCTAAGCATCTATCCTTGAATGTACCTTCTAGCCTGTCTCCCGGGAGGAGCAAGGCAGGTTTAAAGCTACATTTTTGTAATATGGCATGTGTGGCTGTGTGTAAAATATATGTATATAGTGTATTATATATTCCACTAAATTTATATATATCCTACTAAATATATACAATATAAACATGTACATATATATGCACATATATACATACACATTTATGTATAAATGACAGGAAGAAAAGATGTTTAGATGGAGAGATAAACCTACTGAATATAAATGTATCTGAAAATAAACAAGGAGATATATTCCCAGAGAACAAGAAGTCGTTCACCGCGTAGAGCGTCATGGGACTTTCACCGTGGAAGTTTATGGGCTGGGGAGAGGCGGACGCCTGTGCATTTCGCATCCAGACCCTTTGTTTGGGGACTGCGTTGTGGGGATCACGAAGTCTGTCCCACCTTGAGAGGTGGGTGGACACGGACAGAAAGTAAAACCAGAGGAGGCGGGGTTTCCAGCAGTGGGCTCCTCGCTCTTTTTACCGGTGTGAGTAATGGCCTTGGCAGTGGGATCATTAGTAGCCGCTTCTGCAGCTTTCCCTTATTGATTTCTGCTGGGCTCCAGCTCCTTTGCCAATCAACTGCTTGGAGACAGAACCGGACCCAAAACCGGTGAACATTCCTTTTCGGATTTTTAAAATTCCAGGGATGCTGTTCCAGGGATCTCCTGTTCATTTAGAGTCTTTCTTTTTCAAGCTTCCTGCCTCCCCCCTGGCCTCCATCCATAAAAAGCAATGCCTGTGCTTGCATTCCCATCTTGAAAGCCTTCTTCTGGGGTTAAGTTACTAATTAGAAATTATTTATACCCCAAAACATATGCACGTGTCCTGCTGCTCGGCATGTTGTTCTCACGAGCACCCTGGTACCTCTGCTGCTCGTTAAATGTCCCCATCACTCCAGCTCTCTGCACCAACTCCGACAGGCACACACCCGCCCCTCGAGTCCTCCGTCCGAGCAGCTCTCATCATCAGTGTATGCTGGAACTCAGTTACCTTGGCTCCATCCATCTTCCCAAAGGCCCTTTGTCACTGATCGGTGCTATGCTGGGGAAAATCATAATTGAGATGCCTTCCTCTGCTCCTCCAGGGAGGGGAGAGCTGGGTCAGTGATCCCAGAAGGACAGAGCTGTCTGTGAACCATGCAAGGAGCCTCAGAAAGCTACAGAGACCTCAAGACAACACCCACGTCCCCTTACCCCCTACACAGCCTCATCAGAATAAGCCAACCGAATTTTTAAAAATCTACTTGGTAATCTCCATGAGTCAAGTGCCTGGGAAGGATGCAGCCATAAATCCTAATGCCTGTGGCTTTAGCCCAGCTCTTGTCTTTTTGGTGTGACTTCTTCTCAATTACAAGAACAGCTTTAGTCAGGTGTGAAACAAGAGCCAAGGAGGTGGGTCCAGAGATTGGAGAAAAGGAGAAGGTCTGACAGGGATTGCTGGAACAATTAAATCCATCGCTGCTCTTCCAGTGTACAAATTGGAGTCACCTGCCCAGGGTGTGCCTGGCCCACTCCATCCCTCCCCCTACAGCCTGATTACAGATTCCAGGAGACTGACTGGTGTTCCCGGACATGCATAAAGTAAACTCCCTCCTCTGCAAGCCGTTTCACATAACAGCTTCCCGAATAAAGCATGAGGCACTGCTGCCTCGGCACATCTGTTTTGTCATAGGTCTCTAGCAAATCTTGGGAAAACAGAAGGAGCAGAGGTGACACTGGCCCCACATGTACCCATCATATTTCTGTGAAAGGGATTGATGTTTTAAGGCTTGGTCCCCACCACTTGGCTAGATTCGGATGCAGAATTAAGTATGGAGTGGTTTCATTTATTTCTTGAGCAAACATCCACTGAGTGAATAGGCCAAGCATTGGGTTAGGTACCAAGGATGTGGGAGAAGAGAAAGTCGTGGAAAGAGGTAATTACCACACCCTGCGGCAGGCTCTATCTCAGAGGTTATTTGCCAATTGCTGTAGGAATATAGACAGGGCATGAGCATCTCTATCTAAGAAAGAAGATGAGGAGTCAGAAGGACCCATAGTAGAGCAGTCTTGGAGGATAGAATTCAAGTAGCCATTGTGAAACCTGAGTGGAAAAACTGGCTTGACATAGATTAACATATTGTACCTTCTCCAATGCACCTACAGTGCATAAGTATAGTTGGATGTGGTGGCACCTCACTGGGGCCAAAGCAGTCTTTCACCCTTCCTCTCAATGTCACTGACCAGCTAGCTACCCATAATCTGCCCCAGGACCCTCAAGGGCTTTGGGAACACTATTTTGCTTTAGTCAACCTGGCTGCTTTGGGGCAACCAGGTTGCTTTGGGGCAACCTGAAGACCAAATGTGTGCAGAGCCCAGCCTTGGGAGTGATCCCTTTTCAACATCGCACACCCTTTCCCATCATGCCTCAAGCTGGGACCCACCCCCAGTTTCCTGAAGGTCTTCTGATAACTGATTGTCATCCCTCTCTAAGTGAATGGTCTCAATACTCTTTGTGTCTTTTCGGGTCAGAGATGTCTTGCAACAAATGGCAAAGCACTTGCTACAATGTCTAGCATGTAATAGGGGCTCCATCTTTTTGTTAAAATTATGTATTATAATCATGGGCTCACACTTTTAGGTAAGACAGAGGTACATTTCCCTGGAAACTGTCACCTTTTGTCACACAAGCACTCCCATTATCATATTTACATATAGCACTCCAGGTGTTAGAACATGTACACTTATTTTGAATTCACTATGCCAAGCCACACAGATAAAACTCCTGGCACTGTCTCTCTCTCTCTCTTTCATTCGGGGAGGTCAAAGGCAAAATTCTACTCAAATTCAGGACAACATTCTGTGCATTTTCCCTGATGGAGTGAGAAAATGAATCTTCCAGGGAAGGAAATGCCTCCCCACTCAGCAAATCAAGAGCAAGATGCAGCTGTGTTTTCCAGAAGGTCCCAGCATATTCTAAGAATGAGAGAATTTTTTGACATTTCACATTTCTCTTTCCTAGGAGAAGGCTTAATGGAAGTTCTTGGTTGCAGTTGTGTTCAGGCATCTTGGATCCACCAGGCAGCAATGGTAAGAGGAAAAGAGCCAGATGAGGGGGGTGTCCATGCTTATACCTGGAGGTTAGTTTGAAGGACCAGACAAGACCAGCCTGAGACTTTATAGGACCAGGTGAGACTCCAGACTGAAGTGGCTCTCATGGAAAGAGACCGTCTGAATTGGAGACATTAGATGAGACTTCTTTAGCCTGTTCACTGATCATCTACAGAATGGGAATGAAGAAACCTGCAAGGAAGTAAGGATTTTCCTGAAATAGCAAAAGGAGTCACTGTCTATCTGTAAATGATGGGATCTCTGAAAACCTGTCCAAGGTAATAGTCCTGATCTACTCCACAGCCTTCATTTTACAATCATAGAGTTTGCCATTCCCAGATACCTCCCATTCTGACTTGTTTGCCTTTTGCACAAAACATCTCCTAGTTAATCATAGTAAAAATATTTCATGAGGTTATTTTTAAGAAAAACCAACCAAACCGGTATAGAGGAAACTAAAAAGAATCATATAATTTTGTCCAATTATATGTGTATAGATTTGAAAACCTGAAAGAAATAGCTAATTTTCTATGAAAATGTAAATTACCAACATTGACCATGGAGGAAATAAACAACTTGAACATTACCAAAAGAGAAATTTGATTTTTTAAGAATGTCAAGAAGTTCCTGCAAGGAAAAAAATAAAGCCAGAGAGTTTCACGGAATAATTATGTCTAATGTGTAAGTAACATATTTCTCCAATGCTATTTTAAACTGTTCCAGAACACAGAAACAAAGGATCACTTCCAAATTACTTTTATAAAGTTAGAATAGCATTGATAATAAAACCTGACAAGTCAAGCACAAAATAAACTACAAACTACTTTCAGTCAATGAATGTTAATGCATACATCCTGAATGAAATATTAACATAAAGAATCAGGCAAAAGATTAAAAGAATAATCAATCATGTGCACATATAAGAATAACATGTATTAGATGTTGGGCGGTGGGGGGTGGAGGGGACGGGCATATGCACAAACAATGAGTGCGATGCGCACCTCCAGGGGAATGGACGCACTTGAAGCTCGGACTTGGGGACAGGGAGGGTAAGGGCATCATATGTAACCTAATCATCTGTACCCCCATAATATGCTTAAATAAAAAAATAAATAAATAAAAATAAAAATAAATAATAATCAATCATGACTAAGTGGTGTTTATTGCAACAATGCAAGGATAGTTTGACTCTATTAACATAAATGGCTATATTATTAGATCAAAGGAGAACCTCCATAAATGCTGAAGAGCCTTTTGAAAAAATTCAACATTCTTTCTTAAGTAAAAAAAAAAATAGTTTTATACATGAACACTTCCTCACGATGATAAAACTTCATATATCTCATACCAAAAGCTTCATGCAAATGGAAAAACATGTTAGAAGCATGCCGATTAATATCAGAAACTAAATAATGAATGTTCAATATTGCCACCATCACTTAATATTTTTAAGGCATTATTCAATGCAACATAAAAATAACAAGTATGAGAGGGGGGTGGAGGGGATGGGTATATACATACCTAATGGGTGAGGTGCGCACCATCTAGGGGATGGACATGCCTGAAGCTCTGACTCAGGTGGGGCAAGGGCAATATACATACCCTAAACATTTGTACCTCCGTAATATGCTGAAATAAAAAAAAAGATGTACAATTAGGAAGAAAAAAAAAAACTCACTGATCTCAGATGACATGATTGTCTATGTAGAAAATCAGAAAGAATCAACATCAACAGAAAAACCCTGAAATTAATAAGTGGTTATAGCAAGATGGCAGGATACAAGGTTAATATATTGGTGAATCAGTAGGCAAATAGATTAATGGAACAGAATGGAGAGCCCAGAAACAGACACACATAGATACAATCAACTGATCTTTGACAAAGGAGCAAAAGCAATAAAATGGGAAAATACAGTCTTTTCAACAAATGGTGCTAGAACAACTGAACATCCATCCACGTGCAAAAAATTGAATCTAGACAGATCTTATACCCTTCAGAAAAAAAATTAACTCAAAATGGATCATAAGCCTAAGTGTTAAATGAAAAACTATAAAACTCCTAGAAAGTAACAGGAGACCTTGGATATTATTATGTCTTTTTAGATATAACACCAAAGGCTTAACCCATGAACGAAATAATTAATACGATGGAATTCACTAAAATTAAAAAATTCTGCTCTGCAAAAGACAATATCAAGACTAGGAGAAAACAAACTATAGACTAGCGGAAAATATTTGCAAGAGACATATATAATAAAGGACTGTTACCCAAAATATATAAAGAACCCTTATAAGTCAATAATAAGAAAACAAATGACCCAATTAAAAATGAGCCAAAAACCTTAACAGACACCTCAACTGACCAAAGATATACAGATGGAGAATAAGCATTTGAAAAGATAGTCCATATCATAGGTCATCAGGGAAATGCTAATTAAAACAATGAGATGCCACTTCACACCTATTAGAATGGCCAAAATCCAGAAGGCTGACAGCACCAAATGTTGACGAGGATGTGGAACAACAGGAAAGCTCATTCATTGCTTGTCGTAATGCAAAATGGGACAGCCATTCTGGAAGACAGCTTGCCAGTTTCTTCTAAAGCTATCCACACTTTTACTATACGATCAGCGATCACACTACTTCATATCTACCCAAAGGAGTTGAAAATTTATGTTCACGCAAAAACCTGCGCACAGATGTTGATAGCAGTTTTATTCATAATGGCCCAAACTTGGAAGCAACAAAGATGTCCTTCGGTAGGTGAACGGATAAATAAACTGTGATACTTGCAGACAATGGAACTCCGTGCTAAAAAGAAATGAGCTATCAAGCCATGAAAAAAACATGAAGAAGCCTTAAGTGCGTATTATGAAGTGATGCATGATTCCAACTTACGACAGTCTGGAAAAGGCAAAATTATGGAGACAGTAAAAGGATCGGTGGTTGCCAGGGGGTGTGGGTGGGGAAGGGATGAATGCGGGGAGGACAGAGGATTTTTAGGGCAGTGGAAATACTCTGTGTGACAACGCATGATAACACTAAGTATAACAAAATGGAGAATACATTCATCCAAACCCATAAAATGTACAACACCAAGAGTGAACCCCACTGTAAACTCTGGACTTTCAGTGATAATGGTTTGTTGGTGTAGGTTCCTCGTCTGTACCAAATGCACCACTCTAGGAGGAATGTTGATAGTGGTAGAGGCTGCGCATGTATAGCGACAGGGGTTATACAGGGACTCTCTGTACCTTCCTCTCAATTTTGAGGCAAACCTAAAATTGCTCTGAAAAAATTATTTGGAATTATAAAAATAAAGGATGGTGCAGGGCGGTTTGTTTAATATGTTACCTATTTATTTACAAAAAAAATCCAATAAATGTTCCTAAGTTCTTGTGCATGCACAGAATTGCTCTGAGATCTACAGAAGTGTAAAGCAGGTGGCCACCAGAGAAAAGTGCTGGGCATTTGGGACAGGGGACACAGGAGACTCGCCGTCTCCCACACACCATTCCCTAGTGTTTGAATGTCATACCGTGTACCTGTATTTTCTATGCAAAATACTAAATGCCCAGAGACTCCCCGCGCCCAGACTGGTACTTACTTGTGGGACGCTCTGCTGTCTCTGCCAGATCGGCCTTTCTGTCCCAGGAGCTCTCTACTCACTGCCTCTTACCACGCTTTGTCTTCTCCCCAGCCTTTCCTTTCTGAGGCTCTCTGCCAAGCCTAAACAGCACCCACCCACGCACCGGCACTCCTGCCAGGCCCTCAACACCACGTGCCGTTGCACCTCTCCCAGGGCTTTCCCTGCCCACGACCCCCAGGCTCCCTCCCTCTTCTGGATCCACGGTCCCTTCCCACCTTGTTTCCTGGTGACAGCCTGCCCTCCCCAGCTGGAGCAGAAATGCCCGAGAACACAGACCCACTGCTGTCCTCTGAGTGTTGGCATTCCCTCGAAATTCACACGTCAAAACTGAATCCCCAATGGGATAGTATTTAGAGGTGGGGCCCTTGGGAGGTGATCAGACCATGAGAGCTCATGGATGGGATCGTGGCCTTATAAAAGAGGTTTGAGGGAGCGGCCTTGCCCTTCTGCCATGCAAGACACACAGAAGGTGACATCTATGAGGAACAGGCTCTCACCAGACACCAGATCCGACAGCGCCTTGATCCTGGACTTCTTAGCCTCCACAACTGTGAGCAATAAATCTCTGTTGTTTGTAAGGTCCCCAGTCTAAGGTGTTTTTTTAATAGCAGCTGGAGCATCTCTGTAGCAGCTACACATCTCTGTAACTCCACAGTGCCTTAAATGTACTAGGTCTTCAAGGAAAGAGAGGAGATTGACAGTTTGCTTCTACTGGCCTCATTGGTCAGTTCACTTGTCCAACAGGCTCTGGGGGCCTGGTGTAAATCCAGAACCTA
The DNA here is from genome assembly GCF_000956105.1 of Propithecus coquereli. Lineage (NCBI taxonomy): Eukaryota > Metazoa > Chordata > Mammalia > Primates > Indriidae > Propithecus > Propithecus coquereli. Next base: position 3,633,433 of record NW_012154062.1, read on the forward strand.
CAAGGAGGGGTCTTGCCTGCTGGCTGGCTGGGTAGGGCCAGGTGCCTTTGAGCCCGCCCCATGCCCTGACCCCAAAGCCCCACCGCCAGGGCCCATCTCCCTGCACTCAGCAGTCACGAATCCCAGGCTTGCAGCCTGCGCAGGTTGGAAATCACTCTTTCTGCTGAATTTACTCTGCAGCCCAGGCACACCACACTTTCAGCCTCCAGGACGCAAGGGGATTCAGAGGGAAGACAAGAGAAAAGAATACAGGCCCAGCAGTATAACCAGACCTGACAGGTTAGTTTAAAAAACAAAATGCAATTCTGATCAGAGAGTGTGAAGATGGCAGGGTTTGGAGGCTGGGGCCCGGTCTGGCAGAGCCCAGTTAGGTGAGATGCCTGTTCCCGCCTTAATCACCTCCCCTCACCCCCAAACAGGGAAGCCAAAAAGGCAAGAATCAGGCATCAGATGCAATCAGAAGGTGTCAGTTAAATAACAACGGGCGGCGTCGGGATGCCAAGACCCTCGCTGGGTCGCCCAGGCCACTGCGCAGGGAGGCCCCAGGGGGCCCGAGCTACAGTGCTGCGGCACCCGCTCTACACAAGGCCCCTGTCCTGGGTGGGGGAGGGTTACATTGTTCATTTTGGGGGTGGAGTCTTTTCTTCTTTTTTTCCCAGCCCCTCTTTTGATCTCTTTTGGTGCAGTGCTGCTGTTAACAAAAAATACAAAGTGTGCGTGATTCCTGTTCCAGAAAGGGGGCCTTTGAAGAGCAGGCAGTGATCAAAATAGGGAGAGAGGAACAGAGCAGGGAGGGGCTGGCTAGGCGACATGGGAGGGTGGGCTTTGATCTCCGGCACAGCCAGGGCCGTCTGTGGTTTCTTTATTTCACTGTTGAGGAGGGGAGTGTTCCGCAAGGTGCGAAGTGCTTGAGGGAAGGATGTGAGGACAGTCCTTAAAATTACAGAATCTGATGCCAGTGACCTCCCCGCCCCCGTCCCCAAGGGGCATTACCTGGAGCAGGTTGGCCAAGGACCTGAGAGGGACCTTCCCGCACCCACCCTTCCTTCCCAAACACCCACACACCGCACCCCTGCTCACCCTCTCTCACGCTATTTCACAGGCTCACACTCACACACTCAGCCACACACACACACACATATTCACTAACACCATTTCACACACCGTCATACACACTCACACGTGCACACTCTCACACTGCCTCACACACTGAGTCATACACACAAGCCACAGCCCCACACACTCACACTATTTCTCGCTCACAATTCACACCTTACACGCTCACTATTCACACCCACGCTCACACCATCTCACACGCATGTTCACACCCCACACACCCCATCTGGCACACAGTCGTATGCACTCACACAAACACACTCACACTCTCCCCCACCTGCTTGCACACACACACACACACACACACACTCACACGCTGGGGTCAGCCCTGACAAGATTGTTTTGGCGACGCCATAAACGGCAGCTGCTTTGCTGTGGTCTCTGTCCCTCTTTCCTCCCAGCCCCTCAGGGCCCTGCCTTCCGCACCTCCGCCCGCCCACCCCCTGCTTCCCGCGGGCCCCCGGCCTCTGACTGAGGTTCAGCGTCTCCCCGCGCCCCCATGCTTGCTCCCCAATTCTCCACTCCCCTCCTCACAACCTGCCCTCGGCTGGCCGCGCTATTCCCTTAAGCCAAGGCAATGGCGACTAATCGCAGCTTATTACGCGGTGGCTCTTGGTGAGATCCAGGCTTGAATGTGAGACGGGCCCTAGCGCCAGGATTGCAGCTGCAACGGCGGAGAGCGCCGGGAACAGCTGGCGCAGAGACGAGACGGCTGCCGGAAGTGAGGTGCGGGGGCTTTCTCTCTTTCAGATCACAGCAAGTGTCCCATAGATCATGACCTCGGCCATTGACGGGGTGACCCCACTGTACCTCCCCTTAGAATTTATGGACTTCCAAAGACGGATCCCAACTGCCAGGCCTAGGAGGGCATCTCAGCCATACTGGAGCCACTGGAGGAGATCGCTGGGTGTGCTTGGAAGGTCTCCCAGCTCCCGAGGCTCCGCATACCGGAAAGATAGCCACCACTCCACGGAACGAGTGTTTCCTAACAGGATGCATGTCCCAGCATGCAAGAGTACCTTGCACCTCCCACTGGGTCTAAACTGTGTTCATAGGTAGTGTATGTTCTCAGCACATGGGTCACGAGTGACACTGAAAAAATACTACCCCACCCCCTTGCTGGACCCTTCTGGCCCCATTCAAACTCAAACTGGCAGGGCTCTGTGCTCCGATTCAGTTAGTGCTGCTGGAACGTTCTTAGGGCAGGGCATTGTCCTTGGCCTGCCAAGTTCTAGGTCCGCCTCTCTCCCTGCTCTCATCCTGCATCGACTGCTTCTGAGTCACATTCGTTCTTTCCTCCCCATCCTTAGGAAGAGGACTCAGCCCTTGTCCTCGGGCTGTCGCAGGGTGGGAAATAGAGCAGAATGGATGAAGGCACAAGCTTCATCCACCCCCACGCCCACCGCCATTTACTAGCCTTTGTCTGGTTAAGACCCTTGGCAAGTCGCCTAACTGCTCTACCTCTCAGTTTTGTCTGTTGTAAAGTGGGTTTGTGACTCAGATTTAGAACTCCAGCACAGACCTTCCCCCCTGGGTGGTAGAGCGCTATGTCAAGTGGACACATTACTTGACATCTCTACTTGGATGTCTAAGAGGGATCTCACACATAGCAGGTCAAAAGCTTCACTTCTGATCTTCCACTCCCAGCCGGGTCCTCTGCTGGTCTCCCCGCTCAGTGAGCACCAGCTACATTTTCCTCCTTGCTCAAGCCAGAGCTCTCAGACTTGCCTTCCCCACCCCATAATCCAGTCTCCTAGGACGACCCTCAAAACATATCCACGAAACCACCACTTCCCGCCTGAGTTGCCACCACCTTGCTCCAAGCCACCAGCCCCTCTACTGGACCAGCCCCCTCCAGTACAGCCACAGGAAGTCAGTGGAGTAAACCGATGAAAATGTAAGTCATTCCTGCCCCTCAAATCCTGCAGAGTGAGAACCAAAACCTTCCCAGTGGCCCTAAGACTCTGTCTTCATAGCCCAGGCCCCATTCAAGCCTCATCTCCCACTGCTTTCTCACTGGTCCTCTCCGCTCCAGCCACACCGAACCTTATTGTTCCTCGAACTTACCAAGCATTCTGCATCTTCAAGCCCTGTGCACGTAGGGTACCTTCTGTCTAGAAAGCCCTCACCCTGGATAAACACGTGGAGACACATCCTTCACCTGCTCCACGACTTTGCTCAGATGTCACCTTCCCAGTCAGCCCTTCCTTGACCCTGGCAGTCCCACTCTGCCCTCCCCATCTCTGTATTCTCCATGGTCCCTCTCGCCATCTCGCCGTCTAGCCCAGTATCTTTCCTTTACTTATTTATTTTACTTATTGTCTGTCTCCCTTGCTTGCACTGATCCCTATGAGGGCACAGTTTGGGGTTTGTTTTGGTCACAGATATATCCCCAGAGATTAGAACAGTGCCTGGCACACAGTTGGAACATAATAAGCCTCTGTTGAATGAATGAAGGAATGAATGAATGAGTGGGTGAATGAGTGAGTGGTATTCACCAAACACATCCTAGGTGTCAGGCACTCTGGAAGCACCTAACCCTGACTCTGTGATGTGGAGACTTTTGTAGTCCCCATGCTATAAGAGCCTGTCACAACCTGCTGGGAAAAATCAAGGAGATAATGCATGCAAAATGCGAGACTCCTAGTAAATAATAAATGGTGACAATTGCTATTATGATCAACATCCACCACGTTGAGTCATCTGCACCCATGTACTGGTACTAAGTCCTTCCCCGGTGGCCAGCCCTGTGCTGGGCTCGTGGGGCTGATGCTGGAGCTGGGCAGGGGGAAGGAGGGGCTTGTCTGGAAAGGGTCCCCAGTCAGCCCAGCTGGGGGCCCTTGACCAGGTGAGGAGCACAGCCCATCAGCCCATCAGCAGCTCAGACGCTCGGGGCCACTGCTCTGTGCCCGGCTGGGCGCAGGTCTGGGCTAAGTCCCCAGTGGGATGGGCAAACCCTCTGGCATGAGGCTAGGGGAGGAGGTCACTGCCAGGTTGCTGAGATGGGGGGCGGTTAGCGCCTGCAATGCCACCCCCTCCCCGGTCTTCTCTCCTTGTGTGACTCTGCAGGAGGAGTCCCTTGCCCTGCCTTGGCCTCAGCTCCTCACCAGCAAAGGTGAGGGGGCCTGTACCCGGCATCCCAACAGTCTCCTTCAGCTCCCAGTGGCCGCCTCTCTGCCCCAGAGGCTCCAGAGAGCAGGCAAAATACCCCATGTGGCTGCCTGCCCAGTGGGTGGGACGAAAGAGAGGCTGCAGACCTCTCTCTCCATCTCCCCTGCACCTCTGTGGGGCCAGCAGGGGCCAGCTGGTGCTTCCCTGGAGGCCGCCCGCATGCCAGACTCCCCCAAAGTGCTGACTCTTCTGTGTCTCCCTGCTCATTTTCTATGCATTGAACTTTAAACGCCGGAGAGGCGCTCAGGCAGCAAGACGGGTGGATTTGGCCAATATATTCTCTCTCACTCCTTTTTCCCTCCATCTCCCCCAAGACAGGATTATGGGTTGCACCTATTAATTCTTGTCTGGAAGCAACACACCAACCTTTTCTCTTTGTGGAGTTTTATGACTTGCTCTGCTGCAATGGAAGTGGCTAGAAGCCATTCCTGTCACCCAAGCAGCACGGGGACAAAGGCGTGTCCTCTGAGTTAACTAGCTCAGAAGGGACCTGCTGCACGAGGTCCCAGGACTTCTCTCCAAGGGCAGCAGTACATGAAGAGGAGGGGAAGGTGTGTGCGCCTCGCATGCAGGAACCTCCTAGGGGGTGACACCTGGAAATCTTCCTCTCCTAATCTGTTCCCCAAGGACAAACAAAGCAATCAAAATAAAATTGTGCTCAGTGAGCTCATTCATTCACTCATCTGCTTTTGACTAAGTGCCTCCCAAGTTCCAGGCACGGTGCAAGGCCCCAGGGTGCAGAGACAAACAGCTCAGCTTAGAAGTAGACAATTGGACAATAGGCAGTAAAATTAGGGCTTTAAGTGCTCTAGTAGGAAGCACATGAGGCATCGAGCTCTGCTGGGAGAGACAAGGAAGGTTGCTCTCCGGAAGCAACGCCTGAGTGGACTGCTGAAAGCTTTCAAGTAAGAACCATAAGAGGGAATAAAATATACACAGGTTAGGCAACTTATTATAAAACACAGATTACCTTTCTCCAATCACATGTACTTCCACATGACTGAAAAGAGCAGTCCCTAATACAGGCAAGAAACAAGAGAAGATTAATAAGAGACGTGGGACCTTGGACATCACCAAAAAAGTTGTGGTCCCATTGGGAGGAGGGGCCCGAGGTCACCCAGGCAGTGAGCAGAAGGGCCAGCGCTTGCTTCCAAAACCCCTCCTGGCTGAACAACCTCTCAAAGGAAGGAAAGCAGACAGACATTCATTGTCGAGCATCAGGCCCTACACAGGAGTTTGAACTGGGAGTGCAATTCAGTTCATCTTCAAGATGAGTCTACAAAGTCCAAACATCCATTTCACAGGTGAGGAAAGAACATGAGAAGACGTAAGGACGCAGGACATGGGGGTGGGGCTGTGTGTGGAACAGCCAATAGGAGCAGTAAATAGTGAGGGTGTTGGGTGGCTCACCCTGGAGCTTGGGAAAATTCCCTCTCCCTCTCTGTCCTTGGCTTGCTCATCCAAGCCCCAGAGAGTTGGACTAAGTGACCTTTGAGTTCGCTTGTTCAATTCCAGCTCGATTTTTGCTCTCAGCATAATGCATGGTCCCTGGCAAAGCCACCTGCAGCTGGAGGAGGATGCCCGAAACATTCCTGTTGGACCACAGCTCTCCCTGGAATAGCACCCTGGGCTCCATGGCCCCAGGGCTCCCCAGACATCTCACCCACAATGTGGCCCACATGGAGGTTTTAGAACAAAGTCCTATAGGATCTTGCAACGTCATTACCAAGTGACAGATGGGCGCCACAGACCATCCACATCCTAGGACATCCGCCTGGGCCGTGTGCTCAAGGCTTGGGGCCTGGGGATGGGGGGAGGTGAAACCCAGAGTTTGGGAGGAGGAGGAGTCAAACCGCAAAGAAAACCAAGACAATCTGAAGAGTATTTTTCCTGGGGCTGTTCTCTGTAGCCTGGGAGCGCAAAGCAGTTCTTCTGGCATCTTCCCAAGAGAGAACATGCTTGTCATGCCCCTTTCAAGAAAGCACGAGCACCAACATTCAGAAGGCCACAGATTTTTTTGTCTTTTCAGCCTCCCAAGAGGAGGCAGGGTGAGCCGCTGCAGTGGTTTCCAGCTGTTTGTTTGAGCAATGGGACCTTTGAGCTCTGGCAGGTGAAGTGGAGCCCACCCTGCAGAGAAGGCCACTCTCACCTCCTGCCCACCTCCCCCCGGGGCGGGCCCTGAGCATTTGGAAGATTCTCCAGGCCCAGATGGCCGCCATTAGAAAGCAATTGATCAGCCAGGAGGCGTCCCTTGCAAACAACAAAACAGACAACCTCACAGCACCAGGCTATCATTCGTCTTTGTTTCAGATACTCTCCACATTCTAGATGTTCAAGATGTGTGTGTCCCTCTCTCCAGGCCACCTCTCCCCCACCAAGCTTAGGGTCACAAGACAGCTGCCACTTACTGAGTCAGAGATGGGGCCCATTCATTCTTGTCATCTTTTGGAAAAATTAGATCATTCCCAGGAGCTGGACCTCTCCTTGGCTGGGATGCTTGACACACACACGTTGCACCTGTTGTCTGGTCGAGGATGGCATGGGGCTTGTGGCCCTGAGTGGTATGACTGAGCGGAGAAGTGTGGGTACCCAAACCCAACCCAGACTCTGTTAGGAAGGGGACAGCGGGCAACTGTATAGACAATGGGTGAGGAGGGCTAAAGAGGGCTGAGCTTCCCTGGGGCCTGGGGGACTTTGCGTCTCACCTGGCTCTGCCACTAATTGGTTTCATCTGCTCGGGCTCCCCGCCAGCCACTTGCCTTTTTCTCTTTTATCCTGCAGCCTTGGGCTTAAATCCTAATTGAGATCAAAGTCCTTTCTCTCCCAGGTGGGGAGAGATGTGAGTCTGAGCTCCAGACAGAGCGAGAGGACATGCTGCTGTCCAGGGCCCTGGTGTCTCCTAGAGAACACGTCTCATTGTCTGGGTGCCCAGAGCAGTCATTTCTGAGGGGCATGCGTGACGGCACAGGTGAGGGGGACCCTGGTCATTGGAGGTTTACCTGTGTGGACACTGCCTGTGCTGTGTGACAGCGTTCTCCCTTTCTAGCTGTGTGAGTTCATCTCTGCAGTGCCTCAATTTACTTACACATACAATGTGTGTGTGTGTGTGTGTGTGCACGCACACACACACATATGTGCCCATATATATGTGTATATGTTATGTATACGTATATATTATATATACACACATATATAATAGCAACATCGTAGGAGCATATGAGAGCTATCTGGGTTCCTACACATAAAGCAGTTAGCACATGGTAAGTTCTCAAGAAATGAGAGCTCATCACCATCACCATCACCATCACCATCATCATCATCATCACCATCACCATCACCATCATCACAATTATGTACAAAACAATCAACAGTCTCAGGGTGCCAAAGCAGACTGCCTTCAAGGCGAGGGGCTGGACGCGCTGACTGCAGACAGGTTTCATGCCCTGGGAGACGGCTGACCTCCCAGGGAGGGAGGGGATGGACACACGCTTGGACTCTCCTTATCCCAGAAGCTCCAGTGGTGGGAGCAGAAACACCCTGGAGCTGATAAACTGGGTGATTCCTTGAAGGCTTGCAGTTTGCAGATGGAAAACTAACACCATTCCATTAATCATGTTGACCACCCAACACTCCGGATGCCCCCCTACGCCGAGTTACTTCTCCTGATCCTCCAGATGCTGCCATCTGCCTTTAGTGCCCTCCCACTGCCCTGCCCACTCCCAGGCTGACCTTGTGCCTCAAGCTGCTTGTGCCCTGCAGGAAGTAACACCAGGGCAAGGAAAGCATCCCAAGGATGTTTCCCCCTGGCTCCAGGACCGGCTCTGGAAAGACAGCGAGTAGGTGGGAGCAGGGGGAGAGCTGGTTCTCTGTACATCCTCACCAGACAACATCAGGCAGCCCATCTGGTGCTGCCGTCTGGCTTATCTGGGGATGGGAGAGCAGGGACACCGGCACGCTGGCCCCCATGACGGATCTGAACGGGAATTCAGCGATGTGTGCAAGTTTCATAGCATGGCGCCACGTGTGCTCAACACACAGTCTGGGGCAGTCGCTGGCATATCCTGCCTGCAAAATCCCCTGCCCAACCAATTACCCCTGCTTGCTGAAGATGCAGCTCTCCCAGCTGGGCTTGTCTCCTGCCTCCCCCTCGCTCCTCACCTCCCTGTCCTGTCTCCTCTACACTCTCTTCCCCCTTCTCCATGCTCGTCCATCCTCCCCAGCTGCCTGGTGGTCAGTTCTTCCTCCCCCGGGCTCCTCCCACAGCCCTTTCCCGGCACCTTCTCCTGCTCTCCCTGGTGAAGCTCCTTGCCTGCCCTGGTCTCGGGGCTCACATCAGCCCAGCCTGGGCCAGCTGGCTCCAGCCCTCACCCACCTCTTTTGCTACCCACGCAGGGGCCACCCTCTAGAAGTTAATCTGCCAGCATCTTGTGCCCCAATGACTGTCGCCAAACGTTCAGTGGAAGAAACAGTTGGTAAGTGCTGCCTGGGGAGGTGACAGCAGCAAGGCTCAGCCCCTGCCCAGAGGTCCCCTTGGCAGGACCTCAGTGGACTTCTCAGCCTCCAGAACTGTGAGAAATACATCCCTGTTGTTTATAAGCCACCCGGGCTATGGTATTCAGATACAGCAGCATGAAAGAACTAAAACAGCTCTTGCGCACTCAGATAACTTTAGATGACCTAGGGAGGATGTTTAGCCAGCAGCTGCTAGAACTTCTCTAGCTTTTTTTTCTTTTTAAGACCAGTGTTCACTTTGGTTAGTGCTGAGCCAACTGTTAAATATTGTCAATATAATCCCTGGATCTGTATCAAGGTCCCCCAAGAAGATGGATGCATAAGATGAGCCCTGTTGTATACGTAGAACATTACCATGCCCTTATTTGGAGTCTGGGAAGTCCAAGATCAAGGCACCAGCAAATTCAGCTGCTGGTGGGGGCTTGTTTCTCATAGACGGTGCCTTCTGGCTGCTTCCTCACGTGATGGAGGGGCAGACAGCCCCCCTCAGGCCTCTTTTATAAGGGCAAAGCCTCCCTAGTTCATTTCCATTTTTAAAAACTAAATACACAGAAAATAAAAGCCTTTTCTTCCCCCTGAGGACCTGCCCTGGACTAGGTGTTTTTATATATCTTATCTCATTTAGTCCCAGCGATATCAGCTCAGTACAGATTAAGTGTCCAATAACATGGAAGAATGAGAGAACTGGGAAAAGCCCAGGGTGCAGTTTTTTGCTGTCAAGGCAAACACAGCTGTAAAGATTCGGAACTGGATGTGTCTTGCACAAGTGAGAAAAGGCCTGGTGTTAGAATCCTGCAGACCCGAGCTAGAATCTTGGCCCTGGCGCTCACACTATCAGCTTGGGCAAGGCACAGCTTCTTTGCGCCTCAACTATCCCATCTATAAAAAAAAAAAAAAAAAAGATCCCAGTATTACCTTGGAGGATGTTTGAGGGTTCCATAAGCTGAGATGTGCTAAAGTGCCCAGCACAGCTCTTCAAATGCAGAGGATGTCCATGATCTACAGCTGGGTTAGGTTTTATTTTCTCCTTTTCTTTCCCCATAAGCATTTCTTCCATTTGGTGGGACTTTTATTCCATCCATGGTAACAACTATTTTCTTCTTCCATAGCCCTTTACCATATGTTTTTCACAATAAACTTTAAAATTTTAGAACAGTCTTAGATTTACAAAAATGTCGGAAAGATACCACAGAGCTTCCATCTACCCCACACCTGGTTTCCCCTATTATTAAAATCTGACCGTACATTAGTCATCATTAATGAACCAATATCGAAACACGATTAACTGAAGTCCACAGTTTATTCAGATTTTATTAGTTTTTACCTAATATCCTGTTTTTGCTGGTTTTATCGCCTCCAGGATAACACCTTATAATTAGTCATCTTGTCTTCCTAGGCTCCTCTGGGCTGTGACAATTTCTCAGACTTGCCTTGTTTTTGATGACTTTGACAGTTTTGAAGAATAGCACTCAGGTATTTTGTAGCGGGTTCCTCATTTGGGATTTGTCTGATGTTTTTCTCATGATCAGACTAAGGATATGGGTCTGGGGGCAGAAGATCACAGAGCCAAAGAGAGCCACCGCTGTCCCATGGCATCAAGACTACTCGTGATACCGTGACCCGTCCCTGCTGGTGTGGACCTTGGTCACCAGGCTGGGGCCAGGTTTCTCCATTGTCAAGTGATGTTTTCCCTCCTTTCTTATTAGCTGGTCTTTAAAGAATCTTCCCCGTTTGCAGTAGACAGGACTTCCCCCAATGAAACAAACAGCAAATACTACAACACCTTCAGACGTCTAAAACGAACAACAGGAAGCTAATAAATTCAAGGCACAAAAGATCGATAGAGCTGGGGGTGGTCACACAAAACCCCATGGGGGAGGACGCCTTAAACTGGGGTCTTCAAGGCGAGGTCTCTAGCATTTGGGCTGGAGGCGAGGAGCAGGGGACGTGCTCTGGATGTAGGAAATGGCACGTGCCAAGGCAGGGGGCACGAATGAGCACGCGTGTCCTGGGTGAGAATGTAGCCAATTCCGTCCCCCTGGGAGTGGACGGTCAGGGAATGGCCAGGGCTGAGTGGAGGCGCTGCATGCTTCAGAAATATGGTAAGAGCATCTTCTTACATATGCTTTGAGCCTTGTCATTCCATAAGGAAGCAGAGCTAAAATATGGATTCAATAAGCAGGGGAGGAAAGGGAGCTCTAGAACTGAGCCCCTGTGCCCACCTCCACAAGAGATTTTAGCCCAGACCATCCGCTGGGACCCAGCCCGACCTCAAAGCTGAGGGAGGCTCCATATGCCAGGATCTTGCAGCAGCAAAGACAGGTGAAGCAGGCAAGTCCTCATGCACCCAGCCACGTGTCTCCTGTGCATGTGCATGTCTGTGGTTACAGAGGTCTGGGCCCACGCCCAGTATGCCCCATGGGTTTACACACATGTTCACACATGGGAGCGAGCTGAATTTCATTTGTCAGCACACACATGCACATGAGCATATGCCAGTGGATACATGCATGTTGCACAAAGCTCCAGCCTATTCAAGCTGATAACCCAACCCTGAAGATCCCATCAAGCTGCCATGGGGGCTCTTGGCACCCACCGCCTTGCGGCTCAGTCCCCGCTGCCAGAGCAGGGGAGGCTATTCATCTTCTTTCCCTGCATCTCCACCTCCATCAGCTGCTTCGCTACCCCCGGAAGCACTAGGCTCGGGGATTGGACCATGGTGCAAGCTTTCTGGAGAGAAGTTACAGAAGAGAACGCCAGGAAATACTTAATCTCTGACTGGCTGAAGGTGCTGATAACCAGTTTATGGGGGGAAATGTGCTACTTATAGTCTCTGGGAACTGAGTTTCTAGTTCATTTCCATCTGCTTAGGGGAGCACAAGGGGACTGCCACAGGCCTGGAGACATTGGGTTTTAAAAAAAATGAAAGCCCTTTCTTCCTTCCTCTGTTCTGTGGTCCAGAAAGGCAGAGTCTTGCATTCTCCAAGGAGAGGGGTGTGTGTGGCCCTGGCAGGCCCTACACTGTGTGCAGGGCAGGGAGAAGCCAGAGGCCAGGACTGAAGACTCCCACTGTGCCCCAGGATGGACACAGCCCATGATGGCAGGGACCAGCTAGAGCCAGGCACAGCCAAGCTTTGGAGTCACAGACAGCTGAATTCAAATCCAAACTCAACCACTCATTGCCTGGGAGATCCCCGGGCATCTTAAATAATCTCTGTGAACCTTGGGGTCTTTAGTACACGGTAGGTGGAACAGAACTGTCAAGAGCATCAGTGTGAGAGCCACCTGCCCACATTCGATCACAAGCTCTTTCTTCAGTCTGGGGGAGGTCACACATCCTTTCTGTGCTACAGTTTTCGCATCTGGAAATTGCCTGGTCCATCATAATTGCTCAATAAATGCTACCTATTTATTATGTGTAAAATAATTAATTGCATACCTTGCAATGAAAACAACTTTAACAAGAAAAGGCTGGTAATTATTTAGCCTCAGAACATGAGTACTCTGGGGATCACCTTTCTTTTGGAAAGCAGGGTCTACAATAGGATGATTGGCTAGATGCCCTCCAAAACTCACTCCATTTGTCTATGTGTGTAAATAATGGCCACCACTTATTGAAGGAATTTCTCTAGACACTTTCTTTAATCCACATAACCATCCTGCCAGGCTAGTGTGTATTGAGCTTTGAGAGAGATTGACGCCCACCTCTGGACTCTGACCAGTTGGGGAAGAGAGTGACGGCACATCAGAATATCAGCACTATGAATGGTCAGGCTGTGTTGGACTTGGACCAACATGGGGTCCAAGTGTGGCCAAAATGGGACCTTTTGTTAGTTCTTCCTACCCAAGAGAAGTTATTCTTCCAGCAGACTCTTCCTTAGCCAGTCCCTGGAGCCCCACAACAGCAGGAAGAGGTCTCCAGCCCCGTGCAAGGGGACCACATGGCTCATTGCATGGGAGCGGGACTCAGAAAAGAGAATGGGCTCCTCTTCTGAGAAAGATAAACTCAAAGGTAACACGAGAAGAGCAACCTCTGTCCTAATCTCTCTCTAGCTGGGGGAATAGTGAGGGTAAACAGAAAAATCAAGGGTGCATTTCCAATCTTGTATCCTCCCAGGAAAACGTGCAAGCTGGCAGTCGACATCTGCCCTTAAAGCATGGCTGTTCTGCATTGAAGGTGTGGAGAACTGTATTTGGGGAGGCCAGGCAACTTGCCTAGGACTTTACACAGAGCAAAGCCAACGTGGACACCCAGCTGCCTGGCCACCAGCACCCTGCTCATCTCGTCGCCCCACACTGCACATCCTGGGTCATGTGATGGGGTCTACGTGCTGGCCCGGGCTCTTTCCCTCTGTCCTAAGCCACCGGTCAGAGTGACTCGGGTCTCTCTGGCCCAGGCCTGCCAGCTGCTCGGCCTCTTCACTTGACTGCAGCATTTCTCTGCACACCGCACTGTCGGGAGGTGACACTTTTAGACAGTGATGATTAACCACCCTAACAAGTGCTATGGGCTTTTAAAAATAGCCCAGAAAGCCCTGGGCACACGCAGAAAGGGCAGAGTGACACTCTGAGTATCTCAAAGACAGACTCACAAGGAAGACAGAAGCTGTGAGTCTCCCCCACCTCACAAGGCTGCAGGAACTTCAGGGGCCACAGTGTGGAGCGTGAGGCCACAGAAGGGTCCTCTGCCTACATTTGTCAGACAAGTGGCCATCGGCAGAGAGTGCTGTCCAGGTGGGGGCCTGCATGGATGAACATGCACAGCCCCTGAAGGAAACCCCGCTGCCATGACACTGGGGCACCATATGGGGAGAGAATGAGGAAGGACAGAGCAAGAGCAGCCAACCAGGGAAACAAAGCTGGGGAAGGATGAGGAGAGAGATTAGCCTTTGTTTCAATACCCTCCCCAGGCAGGGGCTCCCGGGGCCATTGTGAATCCCAGACACCCCCAGCCAACAGTGGGGTTCTCCCTCAGGGCTGTGGGCACCCTGGAATTCAGGTGTGCAAAGTCAAGACTCAAAAGCTGAGGACAGGGGCCAAGTGTGACAGATCAAAGGGACCCCAAACCAAGGAGGTGTGTGTAAGGCTGGTACTGGAAACTAGAGTAAAAACTAGGGGTGGAATAGCCAGGAGAGGGGATTGGGAAGAGCTGTTCTGGGAAAATAGCTATGGCAGCCAAGTTTTCATTGTGTAGGACAGTCCCCAGCCCTGTAGCCTGGAGCCCCATGTTGAGGTAGCCAAAATCCCCTCACATGCATTAAAATTATTCCTAGGGGGACAGTAGTCTTCCCATTAAGGGTTAATAGTCTAACTCATGGGAATTCTGGTGATGCAATTTCCACCCTCCACCGCAACAGAGTAGTCACCCCTCCTCCCATAGATATGGGAGGGAAATACTGAGAGTGGGAAATACATAACAGAGGGAGTGGCCTGGAAAAAAAAAAAAGGCAGAAATATTTTCTGTCTCTTTAACACATCCTGCACAGCTTTTTGAGAACTAAAGCCTGCATCCCTGCCTTAGGCCAGTGGTTGGGAGGGGCAGGGTGCGTCTTTTGTTATTTATACTAGAGGAGATGGCCTAGCCCAGACCGGGTAAAGGGAGGTCCTGGACAGAGGTCAGGAGATTGTCTTCCCCAGAGATGGGTGATCAGAATCATCAACTGTAGTTGAACAATAATTGCCTAAAGCTGAGAATCCATCCTTTAAAAGCTCTGTATTTCTGCTTATTATTAGGACGATGGCATTTCAGACAAGAGTCTCCATCCTCCTCCTTTGCCAGCAAAGTAATAAAATTTCTTTCCTTCTCCCCAAAACACTAGTTCTCGTTCTTCTGACGCAGCCTCGAGGACAAGTGACTGAGCTTTCAGTAACACCAAACCATGATGGCTTCAACACCACTGTCAAAACTGGAGCCCTGGCGTGGGTGATTTTCCCATGAGCGCAGCCCAGTGGGGAATGTGCTGGTGTTAGCTAATTGTGCTTTCATCCTAGTGGGATCTCCATGCTCATACCTGTTTCCAACCTTCCAGCCTTCCCTGTCCCTCCTGACCTTGAACACATAAACTCTTGCAGGTGGAAACACCCCTCTCTGGCTTTTCCTGTGACTAAGGGTCTTTGCTGCTCCTGCCGCTGCCACTCACCATGCTAGGGGCCCCTCCCAGCTCCTCCTCATCCCTGCCTCTTGGATCCTCATGATTTCACAGGTGGGAAATTTTCTCTGAGTTCTACGTAAACAGACTTCTGATTAAACTGGAGAAGTTAGGCGATGAACACCAATACAAAGATTTTCATATTTTTATTATAAATAGCCCAAATATTTGGTCCCATTTCCAGTTTAAATGGGTAAGCCATAATATTGATGGTTTGCAACAGATGCAAGATGAATGGAGCTTCTCTACCAGCTAGCAGAACCACTTTTAATGGGGAATATATCGAAGCTATAAATTCCTGCAGACAGGATTGCTATGCAATAGCATAATATATCTTCTATTCAATCTTTTATACATTATGTTTTGTCCTGCATTCCAGTGGATATATTTATGGATCTGAAGCTTTTCTGTGAAGAAGCACCAAGCACCCCCTCTTTCCCTTCTCTGACATTTCTGCAGCTTCCAGAGATAGCCCTTGCTTGTTCTTGTTATATATAAAAGAGCTGGAGTATGAACCCTTTGTCCTCATGGGTGAGAGTCTTCTCTGGGAATGAGGCCTTGTGGCCCCAAACCTTTCTGAGATCTCAGTGCCCACTGGGAACCAGAGATGCCAGAGAAATGAATGGATGCTCATAAGTAGAGAAGCTGACCCCTTGTCCTCTCTCCTGGAACAGCAGTTCGTGGCCTCTGGCTCTAGGCACAATTTTATATCATAGACAGAGGAAACAAACATGCTCCTACCAGTCTACTTGTGTGGCAGTGGTGGTGGTGGTTTCTCCCACTGCTGAGTTCAAGACTCAGCAGTAGCTCCTGTAAACTCCTGTAAACTAAGTCTCTGGCTCACCACCTACACCACTGGGATCCAGGTGGGACCAACATGTGGCCGACAGCATAGCCAGAGGGCAGAGCGGCTACTGCAAGCCAGCATCTTTGAGGTAGCTCAACCCTGCCTCTGGGTTTGCCACTCCCAGCTGGGCATTATTTAAAACCCCGGCTCCTTTATCTGTAAAAATGAGGATAATGGTACTTCCAGCAGTGTGCCAGTAAATATTTAATGACCCCATTGCGTTTATTACCTTTGTTGTTAATGTAATCTGTTTAATTGTTAAGTTTATATAATTTTATTTTTAGTAACAGCTTTGTTTAACAACTAGCTCCCTGGACTTCTGAATATTTAATAGTCAGCCCTCCCCAGCCGGCCCCAGCAACCCCCTGCACCCTACAGAGCGTGGTGGTGAAGGCTCAAATATGGAGGGCCACAACCCATGCAACTAACCAAGGCCTGGTGTGGAGGAATCTTTTACTTGGTGGTAGTTGTCAACCTTAGAAGTAATGAGAATGACAGAGGAAGAAGGCAAAGGGAGCACTGAGAGGTGATTCAGACCCCCTTCAGCACGGAGACCTGGGGGAGAAAGACCAATGACACCCTCATCCTTTCGGGGCCAGAGCTTCACCAGGCATCTTCCTCACTTGGTCTCCACTAACTGCATCAGGAATTCTCCAGACATCACACGCAGCTCTTTTCAACGCAAGGGTGGGGGATCTGTTTCAAAACTAAGCTGAAGGGATCCTTCCATAACTCACCATTCCCTAACCCACAGCTCCCCTCTCTCTGCATAAAACAACAGAAGCTCACTGTGAGCCGACCTGCACAACGAGCTTCGGTTCCGCCGAGGGAGACCTGGAGTGCTTACAGGCTGGATGACAAGGATAAATGAATGGAGCTTTTCTCCTCTGGTAAAGAGGGGATCATATGAACACCTACCTCGCAGGGTTGTTGTGAGGATTAATTGAGATAATCCATATAACGTGATTAGCGCAATGAGTGTTTGCTGTTGCTGCTGTTGTTCCTGTTAGGCCTGAGGAAACCTAATCTAATGGGGTAGGTGTTTGGCAACTGTTTAGAAACAGTGATTAAGTGCCTGACAAGCTTTTATCTTCCCTGCACTGTGAACCCAAGAGATTCCATCCTCCCCTCTTTCTGGACTTCCTATTTTTTTCCCACTGTATTTATAAATAGAAATAAAAGCTCCTTGACATAGAGGTCCACAGAGCCATGAGTTTCCAATGTGGCATTCATAAAAGAGGCATTCCAAGGAGGGTTAGCTCACCCTACTGTAGCAGTCAACCAATTCTAGAGGCTTCCAGCTCACCACAAAATCAGAGATGATCATTGTCTGCTCCACCATTCCCTCGTCTCCCTTTTTCTCCCTCTCCCCCTCTTCCTCCTCCTCCCTGCACCCCTCCTGTGACTGCACAGGACCTGCAGTCAGAAGTTCTGGTCTGACAACAGCTCAGCCACCTGTTGACCGGAGGAACTGAAGAAACCACCTCAGCCGTCTGGACCTCAGCATCCTCAGTTGTAGAATCGGAACGGCAATCTCTAACTCAGAGGCATGCCATGAGGAGTAACTTAAAGTGCTTTGTAAACTGCATTGTACTCCACCTGGGTGAGTGGTTATCGTTGCTGGTGTAGCAACATGTGGCCTACAGAGCATTTCATAGCTACTATCTCATCTCGGGCTTACAGCCCTAAAGTGGGGACAGAAAATGGTAGCTGTGAAGGGGCTGAGTGGAACTGCAGGGCTGGAGTGAAGCTTCGCTCCGAGCTGAAGCACGAAGTGCTTGCCAGCGCTGGGGTGAAGCCGGACTGTAACAGAGGGAACCGCCCGGAAAAGTAAAATGTTTTACGAGTTGTCTCTTTAAACCCTCCCCCACTCTTCTTGAGAATTAAAACCTACATTCCTGCCTGAGGCCAGTGGTCAGAGGGCAGAGTGTCCTTTGTTCTTTGTGCCACAGGAGATGGCTCCACGGAACCATCTGGGCAGAAATTCCAAGATGGTCTTCACTGGAGATGGGGCGTCGGAGATGGGGTGGATCAGGACCATCAGCTACAGTTAAACAGCAGTAGCCTGAAGCTGAAAAGCCTCCCTTTAGAAGCTCTGCTTATAGATAGGATGAGGACACTTTAAGACTCAAGTCTCCATCCTCCTCATATGCGGCAAATTAATAAACCTCCCTTTTCTTCTCCTCTTCTGATATGGCCTCAGGGACAAGTGCCGAACTTTCGGTAACAAGACTAAGGGTTTGGACTTGACCATGTAGGTAATGGGGTGTGCAGGGACTCGGAGCAGAGGAGTGACAAGGAATTGAACTGGCCAAATCTTGTTGAGTTCACTGGCTCTCCTGTCTCCATTGCCCCAGGTAGAGACAGCCAGTTCTTGGGGCTTAATGTCCAGCCTTGCTCTCTCTTCCTCGCAGAGGTAACAGGATCTTGGAAGGAGTTTTTCTTAGTACTCTAGAATTAACAGCCAGACCCCCCCATCTATTGATAAAATGGCATTAAGATTGCCATCTTTTAATGCCAACAGTAGGAGCCAGATGCTGCTCCTACCCAGGTCTCGTGCAAGGTGGCTGAGCAGGATCTGTAGCTGTGACTTACAGACACAGCCCTGCTGTTCAGTCAGCACAGCACAGGTGTGTCAGGCAAAACTGAGGCATGCTGGCCTACCTATGTTCACATCCCAGCTCCGCTGCTGCCCCAGCTGGGCAACCTTGACCAAGGTGCTTAACCTTCCTCTCAAGCCTCATTTTTCCCATCTGTAAAATGGAGATAACAGTAGACACCTCATATGGTTATTGTGGGGACTCCATGTTGCTATGGACTGAGTGCTTGTGTCCCCAAAAATTCATATGTTGAAACCCTGCTCGGGAGGCCTCCTCTTTAGGTATGCTCCCTAGACCCAGGGTCACTGCTTGGAAGTCCCAGCCCAGAGGTCAGATGGAGGCTGGGTATGGCCTCGTGCTGCAGGGGAAATCCACCCCCATGCATCAGTGCAACCCTACCCCCAATTCCACTCTGCTGCATCCTCCCCTTTCAGAATGCACCCACACCTCTGCAAAAGAACAAATCTCATCCTTGATCACGTTTCCCTCCTTTCATGCCCCTCTCCCATGTGTCCCAACCCTTGGGCCTTTAGAAGGTAGAGGTGGATGTTGGAGAGCGGGAGTTGCAGGTGTCCTCCTAGGCCAGCTCTGACCAGCTCACCTCCTAGTCTACAGAAGGAGTCGCTAAGGCAGTAAGGAGGCAACATGCAAGCTGACTTGAGCATTTTAGACATGAAGCAAGCAGATGGATCTTACCAGGGTGCTATGGAAATTGATGGGGTGCCTTTAGCTGTCATACTTTAGGATTGCTACTGGGCTACTTGAATTTAGAGTGCAGGGCCAGGCATGATAGATGTCTGCAGTGAGGGGCCTGTCCTACACAACAAAGCATTTTCCCATACGGTGTATGATGTTCTAATGCCATACAGGCATTTATGTGGGACCTACAGCTCATCTACAAAAATAGGCACTTCCTCATTTTTTCCATGGAGACATGCTATACTTTGTCTTGGACTACTATTTCTATTTTACTTAAGGTCATTTTATGCTATTTCTTATCCTATACAAAGATCTGTTCGTTCTTATCCTAATAGTGGTTTTCATTTTAGCATCCACTCATATCCATGCTCTTTCATTTTCCTTTCCTTTTTGTACAAAATTCCCTCTGGTCAGTTCTTAAATCCAAACTTATTCATTCTCAGTAGAAGTAAACATCTGACTACTTCATGAGGATTTATGGCATGGTCATTGCCAAGCATTTATACAGAGAAGTAAGTACCATTTTATATACATTTTTAAAATTCCAAAGGTACAAAATGTGAAAGTGAGTGTCTCTCCTGACCCAGGCCCACAGTTTCCCTCCCCCAGAGCACCTACTGTTAGCTGTTTCTTGTGTGTCTTTCTAGAGATATTTTATGCATTTCTAAGCAGGCAGAGGGATAGAGGGATGGATAGATAGATAAATAGATGAGAGAGAGAGGTGAATAGATCAATAGATAGATCAATAGGTGGATAAATTCTTCATTTTTTCTCACATAAATAGTTGCATACCACCAAACCCACTGTGCTGCACTCTTTCATGGAAACACTCCCATGTCAGTACTTGAAAGCTGCTACATTCCTCTGAGTGGAAACAGATCCTTCCACTGCACAGTGATCCTGATTATTTATAAGGGACATTTGTTATCCACAGTATTTCCTTATTACATGCAACAATACGTTAAATAACCTGATGCGGACAGTATTGTGCACATGCACAAATGCAGGTGCAGGATAAACTCCTAGAAGCTGAATCAGCGAGCCAAAGGGTATGTGCATTTAATTTTGATAAAGTGTATTCCCACCAGCAACAGTTAAGAATCCCTGTTACTCAAAACCTGCCCAATATGTTGCATCATCAAACTTTTTGATTTTTCTCAATATAACAGGTATATAGCTTTAATTTGATTTTCTCTTGTCATATGTAAAATTGAACATGTTTTAATATTTAGGGATCATAAATAATATTTCCTTTTATGTAAATTCTTCATATATCTTTTTCTCATATTTGCCTTGAACTACTAGGATTTTGCTTTTGCTTAGAGGTGTTTAGGCACATATTATACATGTGATATGGTGATGTGTTATCGATACATTCTTCTCTTTATTTTTACTTATTATATTTATTCCATGAAGAAATTTGTATTAATTATATAGCCCAATTTTCCAGTCTTTTTTTATAAGGTTATTGAATTTAATATTAAACTCTAAAAGACCTTTTCCACTTTGAGATGATTAACAACAACCATAGAAATTCCCAGGAATTTTTTTGATATCTTTTTGGTACCTCTTGGTTCACTGTAATTTACTTCAAAGTAAGGGGTAATTGAGAAATCAGACTTGTTTTCCAGATAACTACATAGTCGTTCCAACACCATTTGTTGAAGAGTTTATGCCATTTATTGCAAATGTACCTATAACAAAAAGAGAGGCAGCCTAGCACAGTGGTTAAGAACAGAAACTCTGGCGCCTGACTGCAGGGGTTCAAATGTCAGGTCAGAACACAGAGCAAAGTCCCTGTGTGCCTGCTGTCATTACTGTCATTGCACACTGTCTCCCCTGATGCATTTGGTGCCAGTGTTGGACCTTCTACTCTGGTCCATTGATCTTTCCAGTCGTATGTCAGTGCCACACTCTTCTAACGACTGCAGCTTTGCAATGTGTTCATGCTTTGTGTTATAATTTTGGTTAATATTATAACTAGTACCTTTCTCCCATTACAAAAGTATCTGTGGCCATTACATGCTCTAACTGGTTATTTGCATATGTATATATGAAGACTGCTGAAATATGAATGGCTTTTTCTTCCAGCCTCCTTACAAAATTTTCTTATAGTTTTATAACTATTTTAAGTTGATTCACTTGGTTTTCCAGATATAAATTCATGCAATCTGTGATTACTAATAACGTTACATCTTTCTTTCCAATATTTATACCACTTCTTTCCTTCTCTTACTTAATTACATTGACAAATATCTCCAACAGTGGACTTCTTTTCTATCTTGATCCTGACTTTAATGTGAATGTTTTGAAGTGATCCACCATTATGCATAATCCTGGCTTGAGGATAAAGATAGATACATTCCATCACGTCAAGTAAATTTCTGTCTATTCTACTATATTAACACTTCTATCATGAAGTTTTCATTTTATACTAAATGCTTTTTCACAGCATTTTTATTTCTATCTGTAAATGCTTTGAGTTATATTCATGACTCCACTCTACAACTAGGTATTGAGTGTCTGTTGTATACCAGGCATCCTTCCAAGCTTTAGGAATTCCACAGTAAATACATAAAATTGGTCTGTG
This sequence comes from Propithecus coquereli, assembly GCF_000956105.1. Lineage (NCBI taxonomy): Eukaryota > Metazoa > Chordata > Mammalia > Primates > Indriidae > Propithecus > Propithecus coquereli. Next base: position 3,655,117 of record NW_012154062.1, read on the forward strand.
CCCTCATGAAGCTTCCTTTCTACTCAAGGAGGCTTTCAATGCTCAAACAAAGAGATGTGTGATACGGTATCAAGTATTACATCAATGCAATTACAGTATTGGACTACTTAATATTGCATTATCCTGGCATTCTGGGATGGACTAGCTTTTTATGATTGAAAATGACCAGAAAGCTTTTGCATCTTCCTAAAATTTTATTAAGGAACCAGAAAGGGAATTTTACCAAACATCCTTGCAAGCAGTGATTGAAAAAAAAAAACAAAACCATTTGTGTGCCCCGTAGGTCAGACAATTCAATAAACTGATTACACAGATTTTTTTTTTCACCACATTCCATTAGAAATAACGAAAAAACAATCATAATTAGAGAATGGCTAAAAGGTTGTTTCCAAAAGCATAATTTATATGCAAACAAGGAGCACATGGAGTCACTTGGTGGAAAAGGCTAGAAAAGACAGGATGAGAGAACAGCTTCCCCAGTCCCTTACCCCTTCCCTTTGACATGGAACATCCGCACGCTCAACGCCCTGCCTCCCATTCCCCCTTTGGCAAATTCTTTGTCATCCACCAGACAGAAAGTCACCTCTGCTGAGCAGCCTGTCCTAATTTCCCCTGTGTTGTCTCTCTAACCTCTTTGGTCCCCGTGGTCCCATGCTTCAATCTCTCTTTGCTTTCATCACTAATGCTTTAGTTCGGACGCCTGTGGTGATGACAGCATGTGCCACACAGTGTGTTCCCAGCTGCCCATATCCACGTCCCTGCGCAGCCCTCTCCTCTCCCCACTCGGGCTTGGCCATAGGACTTGCTTTGGCAAATGTGTAGAACACAAATGTTATGCAAGCAGAGGCTTAAAAAGTGTTTGTGTGTTGGGGCTTGCGGTATCTTTTGTTCTGTAGAACCCTGAGACAACCCCGCCTGCTGGAGGACGAGATGACCATGAGGCTCAGAGACAAGTCACCTGGCTGAGACTCCCTGCACGGGCCAGCCTGCCGCTGCCTGCCCTGGAGTGAGGCCACGCTTGACCCCCCAGGCCCTGCCAAGCTGCCCGCTGACTGCAGAGACCAGCCAAGCCAACCTAGACCGGAAGAAGCACCTAGAATTGTGAGAAATAACAAATGTTTGTTGTTTTAAGCTACAAAATTTTGGGGTGGTTTGTTGCACAACAAAAGGTGACTGATAGGATACCTGCCCGTTACTCTGTTGTCAGCACTTCGTAGGTCAAGATTATGCTTTATTCACGGAGCACAGGGTCTGGCACAGTGCCGAGCACACAGTGTCTGCCCGATGGATATTTTTTAAATGAACATTCTGGTCTCAGAAGGAGGGACTCTGCACCATCCCCTGTGTCGTCTCCGCCAACCTACTCCCACCAGCCACGTTCTGTCCCTGTGGCTGCTACCTTTCGTGGCTGCTTTGTTTAAATGTCGTCCCCATCAGATTGTAAACTCCATGAGAGCAGGGACCTCCTTTGTGTTTGCTCACTGTTGTGTCATTCAGCACCTACCACAGTGAGGTGACAGGCCTTTGGCAAGTATCTGTTGAATAGATGAACCAACGCAGCTTGGCATTTGCTTTAGCCAGTAATGTGGCCTGGTGCAGGGGTAGGACTCATCTCTCTCCGCCACACACAACCTCACTGCCCCTGTGCTCTCCATGGCATTGCCAATGGGCATCCTTCCCCACCCCCCACGCCCCCGCTAAGGGGACGTCTGTGGAGCAGAGAAGCAGGTGGGGGCAGTTCTGAGGACATTCTTAGAGGTCATTCAACAGGTCATCTGTGGAACTAGGCAAGTAATTGCATGCACAATGCACAGACCTCCCCAGTGGACCCGAACTTAGAAAGTCTCCTGGTTGAGGAAACAGTAGTGGCCTAAGAATCTAGACACTGGAGACCTGGGTGTTGATTTGACCCAACTTCTCTGGGCCACAGGGTCCTCCCTTGTCAGGCAAACTATTTACTATGTTCAAAGGAATACCGTAAATAATACGAAATTGCTTTCAGAAAATAAAAGCTAAAGAGACCACCTTCAGCTCATAACCAGGCTGGGTTCCACACGATTATGTTTCAGAAGGTTGTTGGGAAGTGAGTAGTACATTTTCCCACAGAAACCATATTGAAAATGATGGTTCGGCTCCCTGGCTCCCACTCAAAAGCCTATTTAAACCATAATGCAACTGAAATAACATATATTTGCAAAGAAAAACGGCAGGAAAAATACTGTTGCAATACCAGTAATTAAAACAGAAAAAAAAAATACCATGGAATAAGGAGCAGTGTGTCTGATTCATCTTAAATGCCGCTGCTTGAAGAAAAGTGGATTTAATTAGAAAAGGAAAAGGTGGTGGGAGGTTTCGTGGAGACCTAAAGGCATCTTTCCGTTAGAACTTCTGATGCCCAAATGTGGCCACTGTTTTCCCCTAAATTGCAGAGTTGCCTCATTCTCGGTACTGCATCCTAGGTGTGCACCTTCTGCTATAATTTAGCCCATATTTGGATTCACAATTGAAAAGAGAAAAAAGGGAGAGAAGATTCATTTGGCCAAGAACTAAAGAGAAGAAAGACAGTCTAAGGAAGAGATTACTAAGCCTGGGAGCAGCTAAGCAACATTTTTGAGGCTTACTGTGCACATTACAAAGTGATTTTTCTATGTTTCCTCATTTTTTCCCCACCACGACCTGCAAAAAAAACCAAAAATAGTGTTTCCCCATTTTATAACTGAAACACTGAGATTGGACAGGAAAGTGATTTTGCAGATTTGGTGATGGAGCCAGAGGTTGGTCTCTGGGCTGCTTGACGCTAAAGCCATGCTCTTTGCTCTTCACTTGGCTGCAGGGAGGGAGGACAGAAGGGAAGGGAAGTGCTGTTTCTACGGGGATGGGGAGGAGGCCACCTGAGGTCTTCTACAAGGCATAAGGGCCACCATCCCGTAGGACACCTGGTTGTCAACCGCGGCAAGGGGTTGAGGAGGCTGCAGCCTTGGGTGAGGAAGAAAAATGTGCAGACGATCTTCTGAGATATATCAGGTATTGAAAGCAGGGCTCATCACTCCAAGATGAGCTAATACAAATGCAAGATGCTTATCTTAGTCCATCAGGGCTGCCCTAACAAAATACACTGAGCTGGGTGTCTTCTAAACAACAGAATGTATTGCTTACAGTTCTGGGGGCTGGGAAGTCCAAGATCAAGGCACTGCTAGATTTGGTATCTGGTGAGAACTTACTCCTCCAGTTCACAGATGGCACCTTCTCACTGTGTCCTCAACATGGGAAGGGGCAAACAAGCTCACAGGCACTAATCTCATTCATGAGGGCTCCGTACCCATAACCCGGACACCTCCCAAAGGCCCTGCCTCTTAATACCATCACCTTGGGGGGCAGGATTTCAACATATGAATTTTGGGAGGACACAAAATTCAGTCATAGCAGCACTATTAGCCAAATGGATACAGTCTCCACCCTTAAGAAACTGAAGCCCAAAATGAATGACCCACAACGAGATTAAATTCCTAAAGGGATGGGGAAGAGAATGATCTCAAAACCAAGCATGAAACACTAAGGAGAGAAGTTAATAAATAAATAAAGTGAAATTAATCACAGAATATGTGCTGAGTGGAAAATGCACCTTGCAAGGAAGACACTTTCTCCTCGGGTAAACAACCAGGGAGAGTGCGCGGGGAAGAAGAGAAACTTTGCAAATTAACGTTTTCTTTCATGTTGATCAACCCAGGGGTTTTCGCTCATAAAATTAAAGGAAATAAAATTAAACTGTAACCAGCTCCCTTGGGCTCCTCGGAAGCACTCACGCAACATGGAGGGGGCCATGGGGACAGAAGCACATTAAGCTCCTTCCATTACATTGCTGAACTTCCCCATCTATATTTTGATGCTGAGTTACACGATCAGCAAGAATAGCAACATCTCCCAGACACAGAGGTGCCCACTGCCTCGGAACCACCCGCCTTGACCCCGGGCACAGCCTCCGAGATGAGGGCAGCTCTCACTTCCTTCCGTGGCCACATCCCTTCCACTCAGCCCGTCAAGCATGCACATTGCCTATTTGCTCTGTGTCAGTGGCACAAAAGTGCCACTGGGCATGCAGATGTCCCAGGCATGGTGTCTACCCTCAAGGCATCTGTGACCCAGTTGCAGAGAAAAGGCCAACATGGGGAACAACCAGAGAACAATTTTAAGATGAATTCTGTGTGCTTGCCACTGAACTCTACAACCTGCATCGCTTCCCTCCTTCTCTCTCCCCGATTTCCTTGGATTTTCATGGAGAGCCCCATGTTTTCAAGGCATTGTGTTAACCTCTGACCTATGGATTTCTGATCTGGAATCGATGTCAAAAATGGAGATGACAATTAAACCTAGCTCTTACCTTGCCAAGTTAATTGTGTTAAGTAGATCATTTATTTGTTTTAAAAAGTGATTTATCACATGTAAATATTATCTGTTATCATTGCTGGGCCAAAGGTGATGTGAAAAGTAGAGCAGAAATGGGGCTATTTGGCCATTCCTGGCATTTATGCTTAACACCAAGTTAGGTATACAATCTAAGGGAGAAACTTTTGACCTAACAACTGGAAAATGAGTATGAGCCCCTCACAAGTCAGCGTCACTCTTCTCTCTTAAATAGCACTGGCTCTTGTAGGTCTGGAATGGAAGGTAGTACCTGCTTTCTTTTGCTATTTCT
>NW_012154062.1:3660004-3704669 GCF_000956105.1 Propithecus coquereli
ACTGAGTCCCCTAACTACTCTGCTCATTTGACATTATTTCCCCCCATGAATGGAAGAAGAAACCAAGCCTCTGAAACCCCAAGTGACCTGCCTTGCATCACACAACTGGTGGGTGGCAGAAATGAGATCTGAAGCAAATCTGTTTGCCTTGAAAGCCCATGCTCTTGTTCAACCCAAACTTCCCTCCAGGAGTTCAATGTCCACATCTGAGAGCAGGAGAAGATAAACATCCCAGCTCAAATAGAGAGAGGGGATTTGCCCTTCCTCTGCCTTTTAGTTCTATTCGGGACCTCAGCTGATCAGACGATGCCCATCCACGTGGGTGAGGGGGGAGTCTTTTTGGCTCAGTTTACCAATTCAAATGCTGCTCTCTTCCTGAAACACCCTCACTGACATACCCAGAAATAATGTTTTACCAGCTAAATCTGGGAATCCCTTAGACCAGTCAAGCTGACACAAAAAATTATCGATGACAAGTCCCAAGCTCAGAATCTCTCACCAAAATAATATTCAGAAGTATCAGCTGCTCCACACAGAAAGAAATCAAATTTAAGCTTCTGTCGTCCTGGGACTGAATGGCAGAGATTGTTGGCCCTCTCTCCCACATCTGTCTCAGTCTGTCTGTACGTCAAAGCTCAGTTGGAAGTCCTTTGGGGCACCCCGTGGACATCCTTCTTCCCAACCTGTGACTCTCAAGTCTCCAAGACAGCTCCCATGCAAGAATGCCTCCTCCCCTCCTGGATGCCTCATTCTTAAGGACAGAGATCATTAAAGATGATGGCTTTTGGAGACCCCCTAGTCTAGAGGGTCCTAGACATGGCCAAACATGCCCAGCCCCTGGGGACTTCTTAAAATAGGCAGAGGCTACATAGGGCTCCATCTCTCGTTGTTCTTAGACAGTAGATTTGAAGTTTGGAAAATTTTATTTTCAAAGCCTCCTGAGTAATTCTGATGATGAACCCAATGCAGGCATTTTTATGGGCTCAATTGTGTCCCCCCAAAATTCATATGTTGAAGTCCTAATCCCCAGGACCTCAAAATGTGACTATATTTAGAGATAGGGTCCTTAAAGAGGTAGGTAAGTTAAAATGAGGTTATTCTTGTGGGCCCTAATCCAATATGACTCCTCCTTACAAGAAGAGAAAATTAGGACACACACAGGTAGAGAGGAAAGACCAGGTGAAAACAAAGAGGTGACGGCCAGCTACAAGCCAAGGAGAAGAGCCTCGGGAGAAACTAACCTTGCTGACACCTTGAATTTGGACTCCCAGCCCCCAGAACTCCAGAAATAAATTTCTGTTATTTAAGGCACCAGACCTGTGGTATGTAGTTACAGCAGCCCTAATGAACTAACGCAGGAACTTCAAAGATAATCCAACCTTCTCATGGTAAAAATGCGGAAACCGAGGTCTAAGGAGGTCAGGTGATTTACCTAAGGCCACTGAGCGAGTGAGTGGTGGGGCTGAGGCTCATGACTGGGTGTGCTGATATTCTGTGACCCTGTACTGATGCTAGAGCCCAGAAGCCTTCCCTGGGGACTGGTGGTATCCTATTATGACGTCACTGCTGGGAGCTTCCATAGCGCTAACCTTACGCAACCTCTGTTCTGCAGCGGACAGGGTCATCTCTGCGTTGATAACCATCTGGCCTTCCCTTGAGCAATGCCCCTAAGGTATTTGGAAGAGTGCTGGACTTAAGGTACAAGTGTTTCAAAAAGTAACACATGAATTGGCCTACAAATGGTAGGTGGGAGGGATAAGGGGACGGAGGATCTGTCTTCTTCCACAGAGACTTGGAAAAGGAGTGTGGGAGCCACTGAGTCCCGTGGTCTGACCCAGCATTCACTGTAGAATTGGTATTCACTGTAATCAAAAGGGGCTACTTTCCATATCCTTCCTTTGGAAAGGTAATTCTCCCATCAGAGGACACAGTCCCAATTCTGTCACTAATTTTCCCTGTGATCTTGAGCTCATCACTTAGATGACTCAGGCACTCATTTCCTCATATGTAGAATGGGAGAAAAATAAATGCCTGGCTTACCTATTTCATAGACATACAGTGAATATCAAATAAGATAATGTACAAGAAAGCACTTGGAAAAGTATAAAAATGTTATTGAAATATGAAATGTGACAAATCCTTCATCCTCAAAAAATACGTGTGGATCAGAATGAATCTCTGTCTGGAAGAGGCAGCAGCAATCATAATAGAAATGTGAGATCTGATTGATAGGCAGCCTACATGAGTGGCTTTCAAATTTGGGGAGGGAATTTTGGTGCATAATGTAAAGAACACAGGACTAGAAGGCTGAGGATGAGCTTCTGTACCCAGCCCCATCAGGAACAACCTGTGTGATCTCATACAAGGTTCGAACTTCTCCAAGGCTGTGTCTTCTCGTGCCAAAGATGAAAATAGTAATGCCCACCTCATCTTCCAAAGAAGCTTATTGTAAAAGTCCAACGAGATTACATATAAATCAGAGTGCCATGCAAACAGATAATATACCTAACTTTAAAAGACCAATATGTGAAATAAACTAGACACAAACTGAGTAGGACAGAACAGAGATGTTAGGGAGAAATGGCAGGTAAGAAAGATTCTAGCTGGAGCAGCTGCGAGTTTAGCCAAGAGGTATTCTGACTAGAAAGTCAGTTAGAGAGCGTCAGAAAGAACTTGGAAGTAGGGAATTACCCAGGTAAGCAGAAGTAGACCAACCAAGAGAGAAAATAGAAATTCAGAGAAGTGTCTGCAGGGAACGAATGTGTGACTTTAAGAATTATATTACCAGGAGGTTGAGTGGAGCAAAGCTAAGCCTTTTTATAAGTGTAATTCCTGAAGAAAACATGCAGTAAGGTCCATATTCCCTTAGTAAACAGAGCAACTGTGAAAAAGAACTGCAGCTTACACTATGGATAGACGCTGAAAACCTTGACGTGAGACAGAAACTAAAAGCATCATCAGTTCTTTCACTTGTGTCAAACTGAATTGAGCAATGAGCTTCTGTATTTGTAAATTAGCCACCTGTCTTTATAGTTCATCTCTTGATGGCTCCAAACATTCTTGTCACATGGTTTTCATAACCAGCTATTTAAACATGTGGCACTCTGAAAATATTAAGGGGGACAAATTAGCAGGAACAAGGATATGCTTTGCATCTAGTGGGCATTTATTAAATGCTAAACTCTCAGAACAACTCCGAAAATCTTAAAAGTAGAAACCTGTAAGTTTTATCAATAAGGGAATTGAAGCTCAGATTGATGAAACACAATGTTCAAACCAAGGATCAGACTCAGCTTAGATTTAAAAAGCCCTGGAAAATGGTAGCATCTCATGATAGAGTTTTATTTCTCTCTTAAGTATAAGAAATCCAGAGGTAGCAGTCAGGGGGTATCATGACAGATCTATAGTCATCAGAGATAGAGCTCCTTTGAGCTTTCTTCCACTATCTCTAAGATGTGGTCCTCATCTTCATGGTTCTAGAAAACTGCCAAAGCTCCAGCCATCACCTTTATAATCCAAGGAGCCAAGTGGAAAAGGGGAAGAAGAGAGACCCTGCCCCTCTTTTTAAGAGGCTCCTTGGAAGCCCCATTCCACACTTCCCCTTACAGCTCATTGGCTAGAACTGAAACACACGTGGCCTTATTTAGTCACATGGGATTCTGGGAAATGTAGTCTTGTATCTGGGAAACAATATGTCCAGTTGAAAACTGGGCTCTGTTACTCTACAAGGGAAAGTATGACTATTAAGAAGCAACCAAGAGTCTCTACCACGCCACAGCTTACTAATTCCAAAGTCTATGTTCTTTGTCAGTAGCAGAAAATCCCGAAAAGTCATCTGTTTGAGGATTCCCCGCACATATTTGGACACATGTGGTGTCGGCTCAATCTAGTCCTGCTGCTAAATGGGAAAATAAAAGCAACGTATTTTGGACGCTGTTCCTACTGCTGTTATTCAGGCGACAATTGGGCTCCATGGAACAAAGAATGCAGCGAACATGGAAGAGAAACGCAGGAAGTTTTCCTGCGTCTGCTCTACTAAGAGATGAATGTTATGTATTGTCATGAAAATTATGGACAGAACGTTTCCGATATAAATGTAATTTGCATGGAGAAATACCAAGACTGGAAAAAGAATGGCTGAAATCTGAGTTAAATTGTATTCCATCCATTGGCCTTTGATCTTGCTGAACTGAACATTTCAAAAAGGAAACAGCAGAGACAAATTTTACAGCGTTGTGAAAACAGCTCTAGCTATATTTTACAACTGTAAATGATCATGAGGAAGTACCAGGATTGCAACAAAACACCTTATAATCACATACGCAGCTGATGTTCTGGAAACCGGGGTGAGCAAACCAAATGCCTGTTGTGTTCACGCACCGCATCATTCGCAAAGCTGTGGCAGCCAGTGAGGTCTGGGCTGGCTGTGTCCTTCTCCAGCCCAGAGCCCACTGAATCCCTCAGCTCAGCTCCAGAAGCTTCTCTTGGCCTAGTTCTGTGCCATTCTAAGCCGGCCTAGATGGCCTAAAAAAGTTGGCCTAAAAAAGCTGGCCTAAAAAAGTCTTTCTGGAGTGTAGACAGGGAACCAGAAAACTGGGGAGAGTTCCAACCTTAGCTCTGTCCCAAACCCAGTGACCTTGTCCATGCCACTTCCCTTGTCTGGACCTAAATGTCCTCATGTATAAAATGAGCTTATAGACCAGTTAACCAGAGGCCCTTTCAGCTTCAAATCTCATGAACACTGAAGCGATTACAGTGGAAATTTTTGAGGCATGGAAGCAGTGGAATGGGAGAAGCAGAAAGTGACTAAATCATTCTGGTTCCTTTTTAAAAAAATTCACATCAAACAGGTGAATTTGTTTGAGAATTCTCCTCCAATATCCCATTCAATCCCAAAAGAACACCCAGGCATCAACTGGTGTTTGAATCAGCCACCCTTGAGGCCCTGGCTGGGAAGACTCATGCCGCCCTCGAAGATGCAGAAGGTATCAAAACACAGGCATAGTGTTGTGAGCCTGTTCTTGACTCAGACAGACCTGAGTTCGATTTCCAGATCAGCAGCTTCCTGTCTGCGGTCCCTGGGCAAGTTTCCTAAGCTTTCCACCTCTTAGTCTCCAGATCTCTAAAGGGGAAACATTTAATAATAATAGTACCTATCAAAGAGTTGTTAGAGTGAATAACAAAATACACGTAAAGCTCCTAGCATAGTGTCTGGCACATGCTAGGCATTGAAAAAATATTAGCTATTATTAGAAACCTTCTCTACAATATGTAGCAACAGAACAAATCCTGTTCCCTGGGAATTTGGAGTTAGTGAGCCTGTTTAAGTCTATGCCTTAAACCTCAGGTGATCCAAATGCATTAAAATGTTTTGTCCCCAGTCTAGCAGGAAGTTGTCCACTGTTCCACAAAATAATTGAAAACCCAGAGCAGAAGCAGTGTGAGGGTGGGGGGGGAGGAGAGTGGGTGTGTGTAATTCAGTGAAAGGGGCGAAAGAAAGGAATGCTGTTGTCTAAAAAAAGGAAGAGAGGGCAGCTTTCCAACCACGGTAGGTATGACTTCTTGTCTCCCATCTTTCCAGGATTTTCTGTTTCCTTGCACTTACAGCTACACCCTGGAGGAACCAGCTACCTACAGACGGTACCTAGACACATGACATAAAGCTCATCTTAATCAATGGGAGTGACACTGCTGAAAATCTGGTGATTTTCATCTGGAGCTGACAACACGGCAATTTATATTCCGCACAGCGTAACCAAAGAGCTTGTTATGCAAACACAGGCCACTGATTTGACAAATCTCCTGGAAACAGAATTAATGTCTGTATTCTGTGCAAAGATGTAATTTATTTTAATATTTTAAAGAGATAATATATATCTATCTATCTCTGTATATTCAGAGAGTGAGATATATACACACAGAGAGACGTGTATATTTAAATAGAGCCAGGCCAGGGGGCTGGGGCTGGTGTGTTGCTGCATTAAGAGGTCTAAGAACTACAATAGAAATGGCATTTCTGATTACTGCCAGCATCTTTCATTGGGTGTATTTCTTTTTCTATTCCTGGTGATAATATAAATATTATTATTTTGTGAAAATGCTTTATTTATGGTGCCAGAACAAGGAATGCATTCAGTGGTAATTGAGGTTTTTTTCATGGAGAGCAAGTTGAGCTCTACCCAACTAGAGGAAAAGTTTTAATTGGGTGGAAGTCTCCGCTGGGTATTTCCTGGCCATCATATTTTCTTTTCTTAAAGGGAAAGTGTTTGTTCCAGGAAAGATCACTGCTGGCTGGTTATAAAAGATCAGCTCTGAGGGTTGGGGGTGAGTATGATCCTGACGTCCCGCCAAAGCATGAGACCAACAGAGTTTGGGGAGCAGTTCAAGAGGGAAGCATTTTAATAATTGCCCTTGGAAAAAGTTATCGCCCCTCTTTTGGGAATGGGGCACTCTAGATCCTGAGGTCCTAAGCTTGGAAGGGTATCGGACTTTGGAAGGAAATCTGATGCACTGTTCTTCTCCAATGGGAAAAAGAGAAAAAGAAGCACCTTCCCAGCCAATCCTTGAAGCACTGTCCTCTCTTTATGCCCACCTCCCACTTCCATTTCGAAACCTTGGTTTAAGGAATTCAGACCACTCTACCCTTTGTCCTGATCACTCCCTCCTCCCTAGCCTGAACCCCCTTGTGGAGCAACCTAATCAAACCTGCCACATCTGGTGTTGATGCTTAGCTAAGGGGCCTAAACAAGAAATCAATGTTCCATGGCCCAAGGGATGCATTTTGCTGTTTCTCCATTAATGTCATGTCAGGAATGTTACCAGGAAGCCAGGCCGCTTAAGAGAGCATCAGTTCACATTTGGAGAACCCCCTGACAACACCGAGGTAGGAGCTTGGAGGACAGTCCCAAATAAAGGGAGGTGCCGGAGTGGACAAGGGGCCTCCTGAGCTCCCCCGGGTTCTGCTGGCAGGAGAAGCCAAAGAAAGGAGAAGCCTGGTGGGGGTGGGTGGTGGAGCCCCCCAGCAGAGACCTCATGTGTACCCCATGTGTAACTCCAGGGGCTAGCCATGCCATGTCAGATCCACCCCGCCCCGCCCCCATTCTGTCCAGGTGTTCTGGGAAACAGGTAAACCTAGGGAAGAGAAGACAGGTTTTTCCTGACCATGAGATGCCCTGGAGTGACCAAACCTCAGAGAGCAGCCTTGAGGCCAAACTCCATCTGTCCAGTTCCTCCACTTGCTGCCCTGCAGGCTGACCAGGATCATCACACACTCCCTAACGCTGGTTGCCCAATGCTTGCACCCTGCGCTTTTCCTCCCTCCACCCCCAGCCCCTCAGCCTCTCACTGCTGACTGACCTCTGACCCCTACTGGAGCTCTGACCCCCCCACTAGCCACACCTGCAGACACGCCCACGTCCCAGAATTCAGACCCGGATTTAACTGACAGTTCTGCAGCAGCTGCTGACGTCCAACAGTGCACCGGGTACCCCGTGCCTTAACCAACGAATCAGAAGGTCTGGCTTTCAGGCCTGGTTCTGCTGGCTGTTGTGACCTTAAGCAGGTCAGTTATTGGCCGCCCAGGGCAAATTTCATCTCCTCATTTAAGCTTTTGCAGATAAGGCAATATTCAATGTTCTTTCATCTGTGCTCCTTCAACACTCGTTACTTCCAGACATCAGCAATGCCTCCTACCACTGCCACCCGCCTCTTTTTCCGTCTCTCCATCCTCTTTGAGCTCCTTAAGAGCAGTGACGGGTCAGTTTAGAGCTGTGAACTCAGCACCGAGCCCAGCATTTACCGGGCTGTGGTGGGTGCTCAGCGAGCGCTGGTGGAATGCATGAATGAACTCAAGGAAGAAAGGAGAGAGAGATGGCCACTCCACCTGGCTTTTTGCTGGCTTCTTTTTAAATCCCCTCGGCATGCTAGGATGGGGAGGGAGGTATAGATACAGAAATGGCCAAACTCGGGTTTTGAGCTAAGTGTTCATGTTTCCAATTCATAGCTCATGGAGGAGATTTGAGAGCTTAGCAGAACGAAACACTCCCTACACCATAGCAACCCAGGATGAATGGTATTTTAGACAGAGTATAGAGCCTGAATCTAAAACGACTCAAACCAAGTCACTTAAAACCACACTGAAATGTTCACTCCCTAGAGCATCCTCCCGCTAAGGGATGGCTGTGATGACAGCAGCCCCCAGCTTCCTCTCCTGGGGGTGGTCACTCATTACACTGCACAGAGAATAAGCCTAACTTACATGGTTGTGATGGTTCAAATCCTCGGTCAGGTCAGGATTGTAGGAGGGCCCAGCCAGGCCTGTGGGGTCTGTCCTTATAAGATCAGTGTCCCAGGTCCTAGTGGCTGGAAGGTAGCTGTCTCGCACAAAGAAAGCATGAGAAAACTTGCGGAGACCAACTCTGTATTTCCCTGAGGGTGGGATTAATGAATAAACGGACCTCTGTCCCCTTGGGTGGGGTCACTCTAGTTCAGCAGCATTCGCATTTTCCATTGGAACAGTCTGGAAGGTTCCCCCGTGTTCACACAACCATGCAGCAACAGAAGAAGTGGACTTTTTGCTCAAAGTGGTTTTCTTCTTTCCTGTCCCACTGCCCTGTACCTCACCCAGTCCCAGAGACAGCAGAAATTTCTCCCAAACCTTTCTGAACTACGCAGAGCTGTAAATGTCACACGTCGGGGGTTTGACACTAGAGACGTTTCCCCAGAATAGAAGCAGGGCTCCAAATTGGACCCACAAAGGGCATTGCCAAGGGGGAAGGCATAGGTGGTGGGTGAGAGCCAGAACTAAATACATCTTAGCTACAGGGAAGAGCAGAGGAGATTTTTCTCAAAGCAACAAGGAAAGAAAAAAAAATTCCCTTCGGGTTGAAAAGATGAAGGTGGAATTTGCCATGCAAGAGGGCTTTCTATTAGACAGTTTTTATCTTGACAGTGGTGTCCTCTTAACATATATTTACTTTCTAATTACCCAGGACTGTGTAATTAACCTGTCACTAGTCAGTGCTTGCCACACTAATGTATGGATAAGAATTCCGAGTATTAATAACCAGCCCCGTGGAGGTATGGTGATCCTTGCTCTCATGACTGAGGTGACATGTTTCCCTTGCCCAGCTCTCTCTCCCTCACCCCAGTTTCTCTACTGGGGCACCAGCCCAAAGGAAATTCCTTTTTAACATGAAGGTGTCTTAGGACCGGAGCTCACGCTGGAGAGTGCTAGATGCCTCGAGTGGGGCAGGCCTTGTATGAGGAGAGTGATGGAATCACAGTGTTAGGCATGCAGGGCTTTCGCCCAGGACTCTGGCCTCTGATGAGGATGACAGAGAGCAGGATGAGTGTGGCAGGAGAGGGGATGGTGGGAGCTAGAACTGGGGCATGATTCTCCCAGAGCTACAGGAGTCAGAGCAAAGAAACCAGCCCAGCCAGAGACTGGAGCCCTGTAGTGGGCGTATATTAACCGCGTCTTTTATTTGCTGTATTTTAACACTTGACATCTAGAACCTTGTTAACCCTGAGGGAACTGCCGTTCCAGGGTTCGCCCATTCCTGGAGGTAATATTAGTAAATAACTCACCCAGGAGCATGCCTTTCAAATGCAAACCAACCAATCCAGAGCGCCCAGCGCCACCTCCTTTATCATTGTATTGACTTGCATGTTAGTGCCCCGAACTGTGTAAGTGCTCAGTTCCTACAATTGAGTTCAACAAGTAATTACTAACTGTGACCCAACGAGTTGTTTTCATTTGATGTTTTTCACTTTCTAAAATAAAAAGGGAGGAGAGAGAAGGGCGTGTGGAGAGCTGCAATGTTGGAGGTAGGTGATAGTTAGGGATGCTGCGTCAGGTTTCTGCTCCCAGACACCGCTATGTCCACTCTGTGGGACCAGAGCCAGTGAAAAGGGCTTCCTGCTCCTTTGCCCAATCGGTGAGAAAGACCTCTGTAGGCAGACTATCTTGGCAGGGGTTTTACCTTCCCTTTTAAGAGGAAGTTTGGTAAAAGCATGAGGCAGAGCTGGGAGGGGCCCAAGAGTGAAGAAGCTGCCCTCGTCACCCAACGGGCTCATGCAGACCCCACTGCGGACCTCTCCCGGGGGACCCTGAGCCTCATTGTCCCTCCAGCTGCCCTCTCAACACTGCAGGTGGCCTTTCAGTCATCCCATGCGAAGACACAGTCCTGTCCACGTTACTTGATTTCTGCTCAGTTTCAGTGCAAAAGCCCACACTCGTGACTGCAAGCCACCCGCACCTGCTCCTGACCTGGAGTAACCATTCACTCCCCTGGAATGCATCCCATCATCTCCACCCCATCCCACCTGCACTGTCCCTGTAAACACGGGCCAGAGTGCGACGGAGGGGCTAAGTCTGCAAGAAGCAGCCTTTTCTTCTATTTCTCTTTCCAGGTTGTTCTTTTTCCATTTATTGCTTCCCTCTGGAGTCAGACAGCCCTGGCTTGGAAGCCAGAGCCCCCCCACGTCCCTGCTGGGCCAGTCACTAAAGCTCTCTGAGTGTGACCTGCAGAGCTGAGGTGGTCACAGCCGCGTCACCTCGTGCACGGGGCGGGAGGGAATGAGATGTTCCTGCAGTGCCTGCCACGGTGCTTGGCCCGCAGGAGGTCGTCAGTAAACACCACCCTTTTCCTCTACCTCATCCTCCCACCTTCTCCTCCTACATTTTTTAAAACACAAGGCTCTCCTTTAAATTCAGTCCCTCCGATGATCTCTGTGTAATACCGCCAAGGCCGCTGCCTCAGATTTGTGTCGCCAATGCCCCCAAGGAGGGGCCAAGGCTAAAGACAGCTAAAGCTCCAGCCTCTTTGTTTCTGTTTTGGAAAAATCTCTCGCCCCCGAGGGACCAGCAGGGGATGGGGTGATGCATTGGGAAGGTGAGACAGAAGCCATGCTCAGTCCCTGCAGAGATCAGCCCATAGAAATAAGGGTGCACAAAGCGTGTCACAGATCAGAGGAAAAAACCCGAACAAAGGATTGAGGAAAAGGCTGGCTGCTGCCTCTGGGGACTCACTGCCAGCAGTCAACTGCTGCTCACGCGGTTCCTGGGCCTCTGGAGGCTGCCCTGGCTCCTGGGCCCCAAGACACCAGGAAGGAGGCGTCCACAGTGCCCTAGCTAGAGGCCTGCCCTGGCACAGCTGTGCACCAAGCCCTGGGGACTTCAGCAGCTTTCCTCACCTCTGTCTTTAGCAGGCGTGCACTTCACCCACCATCCCTCCTAGCTGGTCTAACCCAGCGCCACCACCCTCGCCATCAGCGCCACCTCAGCCCCACACAGGCCAGCTGCCCCCAGAAGCAGCCAGCTTCCCCTCCGAGGGCAACCCTGTCTGTCTCTCCTTCTGTTCCCTGCCACCAGACTCCTTCTCTCCTAAATCCAAATCCCTCTCCACTAGGTGTCACATCTGAGAGAGGCCTGATAAATTAATCCCCACCAAAATGTCCTGGCTCAACTGACAGCAGCTTAATGTGCTTTTAGCTTAATGCAGTTTGGACCCTCCCCAGGGAGCCTGCGTGTTATCAGGGGATTCCTGAAGACACAGCGGAAGGGCCCTCAAAGGCGGAAATGAAGCGACCCCGAGGACGATGAGGTAGGCAGGAGACAAGCTTGAGAGAACGGGGGTTCCATGGATCATCCCCCCTCTGCCAGAGACCCATTTCTGGGTGTCCTGGGCGTACCTCGGACGTGCAGGGAAGCACTGAGAGACTGGGAAGGAGGAGAGGCTGGAAAGCAATAGTAGTGTTTTATTTCACATTCAGCATTTGTTCATATGGCAGACCAGGGGTTGACAATATACAGGCTTCATATGAAAGATGAAAAAGAAGCCAATTCCCAGGACCCTCTTCCTAGTGACCACAAGACACACCCTCCCCAGAACAAAGAACCACATGGTGTCCTATGAGAGAGGTGTGGGGTCATTCCCATCTCCCCTATGCCCCACACCCAAGCCCAGATGCAATTGGCATCCACGGCTGGATGGGCTGCCCTTCCCTAGATGGAGGTGCCCAGGGCTAGTCGTGCACAGATGCATGCACCAGGGTTGGAGAGGGAGCAGCTCCTGGGGTCATTGTCCGGGTGTGGGGGGAAGGGGAGCGGCAGGGGGACAAAGAGTCGGACTTCAGGAAGAAAGGAGAAGCTAACGAGCAGATCGGAGCTGGCAGTGCTGGTGGTGGGCATTCGTTCCCCACCACACTCGTCACCGAGAGCCCTCTCCATGCACGATCAGCTCGCATCAGCAGTATCGTCTCCTTTGAGAACAGCTCCAAGTTCCTCCTATTTTCCAAGGCAGTCTCAACTTCAAATAAGAGATCCATTATCCCTCCATGACATGATCAAGCATTAGCTGGTCGGATGGTATGATGTGTCCTAATTGTTGGCTCAGAAAATAGACTCAATGAACCTCTCTAGCCATATGGTAGACTTGTCCATACAGGATCTCTAAGGAAGGACCCAGAAATCCTTTCTGCATGCATTTTCCACTGGCCTTTTCCTCCCCAACTACACTTCTCAGAGGACACAAAGCCCAGCACCTGTATATGCCCACCCCGAGAGGGATCAGGTGCACCAGCTCAAGACCCCCATTCTTCTCAGACCTGAACAGATGCTCCTTCTCCTCCCAGGCATGGCTCACCTCCTGAGCTTCTCCCATGACTCGTGCCAAGGAAAGCCCTTCCCACTGAGCTGCCTCTCTGTTGCAGCCTCCTAGCTTCTTGCCCAAGATCATTAGATTCAACCCAAGTCCACATTCTCTGTTGCACCTTCCCTCCCTGTTTCCCCGGCAGGAGGATCAGAGGTGACCTTTAAATGTCGCGTGCAAATGCCAGCTGATGCTAACTGGCTCCAAACTGCTGCACAGGCGCAGTGTTCCCGAAAGCCAGCTGGACGGTAGAGCTCAGGCACAGGAGTGGGGAGGTTGGCTTTCTGGGGACAGGTCTGTGCCTGAAGCAGGGACACGGCACTGTACTCAGCCAGAAAACCTGTCACCCATGGCCAGATTCTTGCTGTACTGGGAGGGTGACATCTATTATTAAATGTTAGAGTGAAGTAGTCCTTGGACACCATCACCCTTAAAGGCTCCTGGAAGGAAACCGAGGTCTCAAGCAAAAGTGCAAATATACCATTTTGAGAAATTAATATCTGCCAGGAACTCTGATAGGCACTTCTCCAACCCTGATACAGGGTTTTCTTTAACTGAATGAATGAACCAATGAATGATGGGTTATCTTGGGTAATTCCCACAACAGCACTCTAAGGTAGGCACCATTCCTATGTTAAAGATAAAGAATTGCATGCTCAATGAAAGTTGATTGAGTTGTCTAAAGTCCACGGCTAATAAGAAATGAAGCCAGGATTCCAGTCTAGAGTTTCGAGACTCCAGAACAATTTCAAATGGTCCATCTTGCACCCTGTACTTGGTCCTTCCCTCTCCTGTCAGATCATCATGGATAGTTCTGAAGCTTTCCTTTGCCCCAGGCCTCCTGATGGTTTTCCTGAGTCTCTGGTTTAATTCAGCAATTATTTATTTATCAGTTGGCATCCTCCTGTTCTACTGCCTGAGGGCTTCATTTCCCACTACCCAGCTTCTGTGTGTTTATCGCAACAAACTGCCTGCATGAAGAAGAGGAGGGAAGAGCAAGGGTAAAACTTTCACTCAAGAGACATCCATTGCTAGACTTGGATGACCAATAGCTGTGGAGGATGTTGCATGTTGCCTCTTGCTCTCCTAGAAAGGGGAGGCCCAAGACCCAGCAGCGGACCCTAAAGAAGGCTCTGCAAGTGTGATAGAGGGAAAAGCACTGAGGATTGGGGGATAGCTCTGGACTCCAGAAACAAGATCCCTGGATTGGATTCCAGCATTGCTCCCACTGAATATGACTCAGTGTCCTTTCCTACATTTCTTATTAACTCAGAGAGGACCACTGGGACCCTCCATGTCCACCAGGCAACTTGGGCATAGGTACAAGAGAATTCCCGAACAGCACAGGCAGAAGCAGCACTTGGCTGATGACACAGCCATGCCATCTTTGCCTCCAAATCAGGGCAGAATCATTCCATAGAGAAGAGTCCCAGCACCTGGTCCCACTTCCCTGCCCTTTGGGAGGCTGGAAGAGTCACATGAAAAGGCCCCTAAGTGAAAGAAGTGACTTTTAAGGAAAAACAAACAATTTGATCATTTAAAGTATATCTTACCTTGGCAATAGTTGTCACATTTGAGTACTTTTAGGTGTCATGAAGCTATCAAGGTACACAGGATCTTTAGGTCCCCAACTTATAACGAATCAATAAAACAGGAGTCAAACTGGAGTGAGTGAACTATCACACTGACCAGGTTTTGCAAGTGGCTCTCTTCACAGTCATTCATTCATTTGCTCCTTCGCGCATTTATCAAGCCATTCGTCCATTGATCGATACCCACTGACCTCGGTTATGTATAGCCCTTTGGGAGAAAGAGAAGATAAAGAAGATACAGAAATGTGCAGTCTAAGACTGTAAATCCAAAACCATAAACACAGAATTTCCCCCACCTAGACATTATAAGGAGCTGTACATGCAATTACAGTCTAGTCCACGTGCATTTAGGGAACCACTGGCCTCAGAGCTCCGGGGCTCTCCTGGAAGACCTGTCTCAATCACATCTGCAGGTCCAGTGCTGTCTTGTCTCCACTATTGGCCTTTGGCCTCTGCCTTTCATCTTTCCTTCAATAATATCAAAATGCTTTATAAAAAATGTTCTCCAAACCCATGCATACCTGTGCCCTCCTTACTACCAGAAGATCTCTTGAATTGAGAAGAAAATCATCAAAATAATGAGAAAAAACTCTTTTGGTGAATACATCTTAGACATCTGAATTGAGTGTTTGGGTAAACAACTGAGAGGACCCTTATCTGCCTGCTTATTAAGAGCCTACCGGGATGAGCGTTCAGAAGGCTGTCCTCATTAGAGGATGCCTCTTAGCATCCAGCCACTGGCAAAACAAACAAACAAACAAACAAACAAACAAAATGTACAGGCAAGGAAAGCAGCATCATCTCCCAGGAAGTCTTAAACATGCTTGTGATTTTCTGATTTCATAAAATGTGATGAGAAGATTGAGACACATTTTATTTGAAGTAGTTGGCACAGCCCCAGTAATAATTGCATGTACGGCTCTTCATATTGGCTCGGTGGGTGACATGCTGTATATATTATATTTTCCATTTCCTTAGAGTGTAGCACATAGAGAAGCTGGAATGGATCTATTTTAATTTCCCCAGGACATGTCTCTATTTCCAACAGAGCATATATATGTGGGGCAGTGGAGAGAGAAAGGAAAAATTGATTCTGAGAAAAAAAAAAAGGAGATAACAAAAAAATGTTCACCTGATAAGGGAGTCTTCCCAAGAAAGTAGGAACAAGTTAGAGCAGGATGGAAGAGACAAAGTTGCAGCCAGTAATGCTTCAAGTACAGTAAAGAGTGGGAAGTGAGAGTCTAAATTGTAAATAAACATGGTTTTTTGGAGAATCTTGGGTTCAAATGAAGTGAGAGGAGTGTTATTTTAACTGAAGAATTTAGAATTGCTAATCCCAGAGGTATGGAAAGTAGAAGTTTAGCTTAGGAAGATGCTGTAAAAAGAATCCAAGAAGGACACTAAAGGACATCAGGTATCTAAAACCCAGCTGTGGGCTGAGGACTCAATCAGAAAAGATTTTGCTTCCTTGGTTATTAAGAGAGATAATCATTCTAGTTACTCTGGCTTAAAAGCAAAGATGAAAAAAGGAAGGGCAATAAACTTTATTTTGGGGGATAGGGGACTCTCTATCCAGCATCTATTCCTCCTCTATTGATTTTTCCTGGAGGACTCTCTTTCCATTCTTAACTCCACCAGCTATTGGGTGAGGCTGACTCCATCTCCAGGCCAGACATGAAGCACATGACCTTAGCCCCACCAATCAGCTCCTCATGGATTGGTGGACACATGACTTCACCAAGCCAATCAGAGGGACTCTCAGGGCTCCTGTGGAGATACCAGAAAAAGCTTTTCCTTTCTCTCCCAAACATTGCCAAGGAGATAAGGCCTGGAGCCACTTCAGTAAACTTTCAACCACAAGAGGAAAGCTTGCCTGAGAACGGAGGCAGTACTAAGAGAGCCAGAGATGAAGGAAATTTGAATCATGTGACATTGTTTGAGCTCCGACATCAAACCACATCTGATGTCAGACTTAGAACTGGACTTTTTAGTTACAGTGTAGCCGGTTTGGGTTGGATTTTCCACTACTTTAAACTGAATGAGAGCTGCCTCATACAAAAATTGAATGAAACTATTATAAAATGTAGTGCAAGTTGGGCCTCTTGCCAAGAACATGGAACGGTTCTCCTATGACTTGGCTACTGCTGTTTACTATACTCTGAGAATCTCTTGCATTTCAGTAAAGTGATATGTGCCCTCTGGCTGTGCAATGGAGCTGGCTGGACCAGAGAGGACCAGGTAAGGTCATGGGGAATTGTGACACAGGTCTTGTGCCTCATCAGCTTGAACCTCAAAGGCCCAGCTTGGCAGCAGTGACTATTTCCCAAATAGCAAAAGAACCTTCAGCTTGAAGGTGACCTTGAGCCACCTTGCCAACTGGCCCTCCTGGCTATGGTTCCAACAGTATCTCACTGGAATTCTCACAAGAAGAAAAATGAATTGTGTTAAGAATCCTGGTCCACAAATTAGTCGGCGTTGGTGTGCATCCCAGGTTCCCTAAATGTGTGACTGTGCCCAAATCTCCAAACCTCTCTAGATCTCAGTGTCTTCCTCTCTGCATGGGGGATGGCATCTTCCCTCCCTGTCTCAGAGGGTCATCCCAAAGATGCTACAGTGAGAGCACCACAGAAGGCCTAAAACACTGCTTAACTAGGACACATTATTAGAAAAACTAGAAATCCCTTCCTGAGGACACACACGTCAACATTAGCTTCTCTTTTAGGTAATAAACAAACAAACAAATGCATTGGTGGCATAATCACAGCTAAATTGGAAATGCTAGCATTATCCAGAACAAGCTATCTACCCAGAGAAGCTGAGAAGCTTCGGATGCACAAAATCATATTTCCCCAGGCATAGGATTAATTAAAACTATCAAGTGTTCCCAGCTTTTTGAAATTAACTTTGAAAGTGTTTGGTGTGAAGGGATAAAGAGAGAGACTGGCGGGGGTGGGGATGGCACGAGGGTGGGTTTGTTGAGGAGAGACACACACACCAGGGCTGTGTGTTTACATTATTCTTAGGAGAAAAGGAAGCACAAAATGAAATTTTAAAGTTTGTTTAGGAAGGGACAGAAAAAAAGAAATAGCTTGTCATTTGCCCCCTATCTCCTGGGTGCATTTTGGGTCTTTCTTCTCTGGTGGATGTGGGCTCAAGACCCACAGCAACAGGGACAAGGCCAGGTGGTGCAGATGTCAGTAGGGGACAGAGAGTTGAGAAAGGATGGATTGATCACCTACCCTTTCTCTTTCCCTTTCTGGGCTTTTTTCTCATTTAGTCTTCTTCTTCATGAATAAACCCACTTCTGGTGCTTTCCTGAGCCGTTGGATGATGATCATATTATGAACAGAAGCAGTAGTGATGTGCGCTGGGAGTCCTGAGACTAGCTCTCGTTCCACCACTGATGAGCTGTGTGATCTCACCTGAGTCACCTGCTTCTTCCTAAGACTCAGTCATCTTACCTGTAAAATGGGAGGAGAGGAGAAAGGAGTTTCTTTGTCAAGAAGCCCAAGTGAGATGTTGGAAGTGAACCACATAGCACACAAAGGATTACCATAATTGCACAATAAATCTGTCCACATTTCACATTTGCTTGAACCAGTTTAAGCAAGTAAAGAGGGCACTGTTAAACCCTGGTGGTGATGGAACAGATTCTTGTTGGAATTCTGTTTTTATATGGCAGGGAAATGCATTTTCCTTGCCTTTTGCTGTCACTGTGACACAAACTCTCAGAAGCATGTCCAGTTTCCTTTGCACTCACTTGGGTGAGCTTGAGTTCTCCTACTTCACCAGCTGCTTGTCCCTCAGCTCCCAGAGATCTCAGAAGTGCAATGGGTCCCTAGAAGTACATCTGTCACCATTTCCTATCTCCTCCCTCTGGGCCTGTACCTCCAAACCTCAGAGGTTATAGGGCTTGTGGACTCCACCTTCTGGAATTAAGGAATCTGTTTCTTCATCATGCACTAAATTCCCACTTATTCTCCAGCCATATGGAATGTCTTCCCCTCTCCTTTCTAACAGAAATCAGACTGCTCAGGTTTCCTCTTCTCCTTCATTCAGCCATGCTCTTCAGGGGAGGACAATCCTGTCACCTTCCCAGGTGCAAGGAGTTTGTCTTGATTGGTTGAAGCTAATCACAGTGGTCCTATTCCTCTTGCCAATGGTTGAGCCATGGACATATTAATTATAGTAAGAAATGAGGGGATGTTTATTGAGGGTTTCTGGGAAAACTTTCCTCCTTTTGAAAAAGAAATATAAGGAAAGGAGCCACTGTTTGCCCTTGAACATCTTCGGGTGTGAATATAACTCCTAACCATGTGGGCAGCAAGGCAGAAACAAGCTCTTATAGTGCAGAAAGCAGCTTTGGAACTGGGTAATGGGCAAAGGCTGGAAGAATGTGGAGGTGCATGCTAGAAAAAGCCCACATTGGCAGAAATGGAGCATTAAGGGCAATTCTAGTGAGACAGAGAAAGGGAAACCTGCAGCAAAAGCCTCAGTCTTCTTAGAGATGAACTAAAGGGTCATAAACAGAAGGCAGAATTATAGACGGTAAAGTCCATTCTTAGGAGGTCTCTGATGGAAGTGAGAAACACACTATTGTAAACTGGAAGAAAGGCGATCCTTGTAATAAAGTGTCAAAGAATTTGGCTGAATTGGGTTGGCGTCCTAGTGTTTTTGGCAGGAGAAACTTATCAGCAATGAATGAGGCTATTTGGTGGAAGAAATACCTAAGCAAAGTGTTAAAAGTGAGGCACGGCTTCTTTTGACTGCTTATAGTAAAACGCAAGTCAAGAGAAATGAATCGAAGATGGAATCTATAATAAAAAGAGAGGAAGAACTTAAAGATTGAAAAATTCTCAGCCTGTAAAACGTGAGAAAATGTCTTCAGGAGAGAACAAGGATGTGGTCGAGTGGATGTTTGATAACAAGATTAGTATGGATAGAAAAAAGCTGGATGCTATGTACCAAGACAATGGAAGAATGACCCTAGAGGCATTTCATAGATCTTTGGGGCTGCCCCACTGGTTGGTCTCAGGCTCAGATTGCCAGGGCTTTGGAGGCAGAACACTTTCAAGTCTCCACTTCTCATGTTCTGGGACAGCACTCCTTGGCCACCCCAGCTGTGGCTCAAGCTAGCCCAGCCGTCACTTGGGCCACCCCTCTGGAGGCCACAGGTGATAAATCTTTGTGTATTTTGTTATAGCAGCCTGAACAGACTAAGATAGGATTGTTCCTATTTAAGGTTGATTGGCAGGCAGTCTCTGCCAACTCTAAGTCTTTAGTAAAAGCCTCACCCACAATGGCGGAAGGTTGGCCACCACCCATCGTGTGAATTAAAAAGCAGACAGAGCAGCCACATGGAGCAGTACCCAAGTATGAACTGAGAATGCAGCCGGAACAGAATCCTGGGGTGAAAGTTGACCAGGGAAACTTCATCTCTATCTCCCCAACAAATATCCTCACCCCAGTTGGAAATGCTGGATTTCATGCAAAAAAATTCAACAGTGCAAGGGAGGAACCCTCATATTAGTTTATTTACATAATAAAGGGAAGAGTGACCCAAGACTAGAGCACTTGGAAATACTCAAGTCACATATTTTAATATAATACAAGTGATACGTATACACAATATCTATGTATATGTGTGTGTATGTATGTATGTGTATAGATACATAGATTATTTCTTTTAATTTTAAAACTAATTTATAGTTAATTTGTTAACTACTAATTAACTATTAATACCACCAAGCTTTAAAAAAAGTAGTTAATACACTTTTTCAACCCTAAATGAAATTCTAAATCTTTAGCAAAAAAGATAATTAAGTAAAAACACAGAAATGCTGTTTTCTTTCTTGACTTGTAAATATTGAACTTGGAGCCTCACTTAGCATTTTTTTTTTTTTTTACCACTGTCAGAGTTTTTAAGCAGTTAAATTCCAAGTGATGGTTCCTGCCAGTACTGCTTGTGTTTCACTCCAGCAGAGAGTCACAAGCTCTCATGCTCCCTGACTGGGCTTTTCCTTGGCCTTGGAGTGAGTTTTGTTTTTGTTTTTTCCTTTCTGTAAAACGTTTAAGAAATACATTGTTTGGATGTCTCCCTTTTCCTTGCCTCTGCCTGTCCCAGCTCCCTGCAGCCCAGCAGGACCAGTGGATGCCCTCTGCCCGCAGCCTTCACTCTTCCCAGCCCTGCCAGGAACAGGAAGCACATACTGAGTAGAGACTGGAGACCTGGGGCCCCAGCACCCCCTGATGCCCAGGAATCTGTCTTATCACCCATGATCCCACATGCCACGTGCAAGAACACTTGGTTCCTCAAACCCACAGGTTCCTCAGTGCACCTTCCCTTCCCTTCCATTGCACGTGACTGGGCTTCTGCCCCTCTTCCCCTGGTCAGCACTTCACTCCCCACCACAAGCCGTGGTGTGTTCAGATCCCCAGCTTGCATGCCTCACCTGGATGTCCTCGATTCTTGTGAGCCCTTGGAGTTTTTCTGCTTCCTACATTCCCTGCCAATGATTGGAATTGTGCTGGGGCTCAATCAACACCCCAGATATCTGATGAGTTGGACTCTCCTCACTGCCTGCTCAGGATACGGATCCCACAGAGTGGAGCCAGAGTCTGGCATGCTGGTGACGGCAGCCCCTGAGCATCCTCTGCCCCGCCATCTCCCACGGCTCCAGGCTCAACTCACCTCCTCCAGCTCCACCTCACCCAGCCGACTCTGCCCAGCAGGGACGGGCTCTTTCTGGACTTTCCCTCTGGGGCTCCCAGTCCTCCTCCTCTGCCGATTCCATCATCATCCTTAGACTGACACTGGGGAGATAATTGAGCAGACACAGGTTAGCAACTTAGCATTTTTCCGGCCTGACTTTCTTTTACACCCAGGCTGTTATTCAAAAGCAAAGTTCAGCTGTTATGCGTAGCACACATGTATGTATATGTGTATATGTGTGTGTTCAATAGACTTCTCCATCCACACCCTGTTGCTTCATTTGTCCAAATAGTATCCAGGCTTTACGGTTCAAATCATGAGTTGCCTCCCTTCTAAAGACTTCTCTCACCACTTGAAACTCTATTGGTCTCTTCATTTCTTGCAACTACTATTGGTGACATCATTTAAAACTTGAGTTCACCATAAGCCCTTCTGAACCTTCCCCAGATCTTTTACGTGTGCGTGTGTGTGTGTGTGTGTGTGTGTGTGTGTTTGTGTGTGTCTGTGTGTGTTCAAGACTATAAGCTCTCTGAAGGCAGGAGTTATACCTTACTTTCTTGTTTTCCCTTCCAGTAAAATGTTCTTTATATGATTATTGTCAAAGAAGGAAGGGCTTTGACTCAAAACAATTAGCTGCGACCTTTTTTCCAGTGGGCAGACACTAAAATGTCCTGGAGGATGAGAGATGAAGTAGAAAGAGCTGGGAACAGACTTGGGGAAGGCAGATGAGCTTCCTGATCCTCAGAGGTTCCAGATCACCCTACGCTGATGTTTTCTCTGAATCTCATAGCCCAGGAAGCCTTTCAAGCACAAGATGGCTGCGTTCTCGCAGGGATGATTCTACGCCAAAAGCAAATCACTGCCGAGGCCCCAGCTAAAGCCCCCAACCCACCATTATGTCATCTCTACTGCAAATCAGGCAAGGATTGGAGCCAACGTGCCTCTTGCTGGGTAGAAAACAGATGGCTGGACCCGAGAAAGCTGACGAAGGAATCGCAAAACAAGTATCAATCAACCCAAGCAACTCGGCATTAGCAAACAGGCAGCTTCGCAGCTCTGGGCAGGGCTCTCTGGTGGCGTTTTTAGCGGCTTTCCTAATTAAGGATGAGCTGTGGAGCTCATCAGCCACCCTAAGTCCTTGTTAAATGTGGCAGGTGGCATCCGAGAGCCCCCTCCTACCATGACTTCCCAGTAGTGCTCAAGAGGGGCACATCGGTGCCAGCCAAGGAGTTGTGAACAGAAACAGAACGGAAGAGGAATTTAAAGGGATATCACTCCCCAGAACAATGCCCTCCTGGCCTTACAGGCTGTGTCTCCCAGTCCGGCACTTCCATTGGTTGTTCGGGGTGCATTTTGTCTTTCTGCCTAGATGTAGATTCTCTCCTGCTGCAGCTTCGGGGATTCCCACAGCACTTAGCACAATGCTAGAAACATTGACAAATGTTTTACTGAAATGTGGCCAGCTCGATCTATTGAGTTTTATTTAGACTCCTACATATTCCATATTCTAGCCCATTTTGTCTGTCCTACTTATCCATGCCTTTATCTCTGTCTACTTTTAATACTTTTAATACTTTATGCATATTTCCATTGTTTCTGCTACATCTATCAGGTCCTTAAGGAAGACAGCAGGGACTTATGGTTTCCTCTGGATCCTCCTCTCTCTCTCTCGTAGCTAAATCAGGAATGAGTGAATCATTGGTTTTCCATTCACACTTGCAGACCTCAGTTGATGCTTAGGGCTGAACGTGCACATGGGTCACACACATGGGTCTCTGAGGCCCTGGGTCCTCTCTTGCCACTTGCTCTGTTGCAGGTCCCCAGGCACTGTGCGAGGAACGCCATCACCCATTGGTGCTCCCTTATCAATCCAGCAGGATGGCAAGTCTTTGTGTCCTCTGTTTTGTGATCAGGAGTCAATAGCTCTATGCCAAACTCAGAATAGTCATTTCACCCAGAGCACAGACTTCTGACTCTAGAAGATTCCCATTTGTGTCATCCTCATGTGCTAATCAGTTTTACATCATTAAACTACACAAGATCTATAACGTGTCCAGTGCAGTGTCTGACACATGGAAGACAGTCAATTTATGGTCACTCATTTATTATGAGATTTCTTATTTATAAGAATTAAAAGCTTTTTATTCATTGTATATACGATTTGTATTTCCCTGGGGCCTTCACCTCAGGTTCCTAGGGGTGAAAAGGAAAAGAGCAGAAAACAAAGATGTTTTCTAAAAATAGATGAAACGTGGCTCTGACTTCACAGATTTCCCTCTACGTATTCAGATTTTAGACGTCAAGAGTGATGAGAGTGATGCTTTGATCACAGGTTGAGGCAAGTTTATTGCTTTTAAGACCACGCAGGTTTATTCGCACTCTGTGGTTGCTATCGCTTGCAAACCATAGTGATGCCAATCTGTGGACAGCAAGGGAAGACTGGAAGAGCAGGTGTCATAAATCCCAAAAGGCAGGTGGGGGATGGAATCCTAGAACAACAAGCTCAGGGTAAACTACATGGATGGTCCTGGACACTGAAACAGGTAAGATAGAAACCCCAAACTTGGTGAGAACAGACCAAGAACAAGACAATGGGAATTAAGAGGTCAAGGAAGATCAAGCCAATTCTGCCACCAGATCCCCCCAAAAGATGTGGTTCTAAGTAAGGATCATGTCTACTACTGGATGTTTCACCTGTTTAACAGGAAGCAGGAACCCAGGTACACTCAGGAAAACTACGAGACTGTTGAGAAAGTTACAAGACCAACTCTAGATGTGTCTGGCTCCACTTGAGGGAAGGGAAGGGACCTGGTGGGATGGGGGTGCAAGTGGAGGGACATCCCCATCGACATGGACATTCCAATCCACGTTCCAATGGAGACGCTGGGAGAAGAACTTGGAGACCTGCACAGGCTTAATTGTTTGTTTGTTTGATTTGTTTTTTTGGTTTTTGTTTTTTAAATAAAATTCATGGATCCGGCTGGCCACATTTCAATAATTAAATTGTTTTGTTAGTGTAGAAATGTATAAAAGAGAAACAGTCTGATGTCTAAGGTCCTTCTCTCTGCTTCTCACCAAAACTACCCTCCTGCATTGATCGTGGAGCTCCGTGTTAGTTGTCCCTGAAAGACTGTGGGTAGACAGGCTTTATTAGAAGGGGATGATATGTGATATATAAATAATGCACATAAATAGATTTTGCAAAGGTCTAGAAAAAGCCTTGAATGACAGATCCACAGAGAGTTATCGAAGTGAAGCTAGGAAGGCCCCGGGTCAGAGGTTCACTGGGCTGAGTGGGTCAGTGGCCTCAGAGCCTGCACCCCTGTATGATTCCACGGGGCCATCTCACTGTCTCACTAAGGAAGATCTCCCTGGTTGAAATTCTCAGTAGACTGGGGCTCAGGAATTTAGTGGGGAGAAAACCAAAGCCATCTGAAGGCATCAGGAAAGATAGAGATACTCCTAAAGTCTGATTGGGCCTGTGTTCCCTGCCTGCACCTGACAGGCTTGCCTTCAAATTAATTAAAAAGTCAAATTTGACTGTCATCCCAGTATCTGGTGAAGGAGCAAGCTGGCCATAAATCACCTAGCGTTTGCATAATAATTTTATGCTTCTCCAAGTGCTTTATCATCCATTGGCTCATTGGAACTCCGTGACAACTCTACAAAGCAGGCAGGGAAGGAATTGCTGGAGCAGCCATAGAAAGCATTAGAGCCAGACGGTCTCTGAGTTCAAACCCAGCCGATGCCCCTGGGCAAGTGGTCAACCTTGCAGTGCCTCTACCTCCTCCTCTGTAAAATGGGCACAGTAATAATACCTGCATCATTGGTTCGTTGTGAGGAATAAATGAGTTGATATGTGTGAAACAGTTAAAAAATAGTAGTCTTCAGTATTATTGGCCCAACTTGATAGCTCTCTCCTGGGCTTTAGACCCAATATTACCACTAACTAGAAATTCATTTAAATTCTACCTCAATTCTCTCACCTACAAAATGGGATCCCACCCCTACCTACCTCAGAGACCTTCTAACAGAGGCAGAGATAAAGCACCAGGAAAAGCTTTGCAAGCTGTAACAGGCTACAGATTGCAAAGAACAGTATTCCTTCTTTTCTCTCCCAAGAGGGATGGATGTGACGTCACCATCCGGGCCAGGTTCTACTCTCAGACATTCCCAGAGGGTAGGCATCTATTGAGCAGCACCAAGAAGGGAGCTGTTACCTGTGTTTTATTCAAAGACCTTGGCATCCTCCACTCCCCACTGGGACCAGCCCCGCCTGCCAAGGGACGGAGGCTCACAAGTAACACCTGCCTAGAGGGGGCAGGTGTCTCCACAGCCTCCAGACAGAGATGTCACAGCCCAGCAAACATTCTGAGAAGCAAGTCCATCCACCAGTCCTCCCCAACAGCTAAAAAATTCCTCCAGCCGAGGAGTGTGTCACAACCTGTCAATGATCAGCTCAACTTTGGCAGTCTAGGGTGAGGAGGAGGGCTGATGTGAAACAGGGCAGCCGCCATGGTGCCCAGAGCCTTCTGCCGAGGCATGAGCCAGGGCTTGGAGGGCGTGAGAGCCAGGAGGGTGGCACGCTGGACCCTCTGTGTTTTGTCAGAAGCCCCCACCACATTATTTTTTTTTTTTTTTAGGAAAAGACACTG
The DNA here is from genome assembly GCF_000956105.1 of Propithecus coquereli. NCBI lineage: Eukaryota > Metazoa > Chordata > Mammalia > Primates > Indriidae > Propithecus > Propithecus coquereli. The sequence continues at coordinate 3,685,617 of NW_012154062.1, forward strand.
AAAGGAATGCAGAGCATTATCGGCAATATCAAATTTTAACCAAACCATCAAGCAAGCCCAGAGAGAGCATTCCAGGAGGGCAGAGAACTGAGTCCCCAAACATGACAAGGTGGAGGGGTACATGGCATCTCACGACATAGCTCTAACTTTCTTCTGCAAGACTTTTTTGCAGATGGGACAAGGTGGACAGGCTCTGATGCCTCCTCGTTCTTCTCCCTAGCAGCTGAGCTGGTATCTGCTCCATGTACCAAGGCTCTGCGTGGTACTGTATTTGAGAACGAGATTCTTCAACCAAAAGCATATACATAAGTAAATAAAATTGTGAGCCCCTTATGCAACCCAGAGTGGTAGTGTTCTGCCCAAGATGGCCTAGCGAGGAGGGGCAGGTCATCCCCCTGACACCACAAGAGTGCTCTCCACGGGCCTCTCAGCCCTTTGTTACTTCACTACCAAGTATAATATTTGTGCAGCAAACACTGCACTAAGTACCAGAATGCTAAAGGTTTTCGATCCAGTCTCTTCCGTTGAAAGGTCCCCAGGGTGGCTGGGGATCTGAGATCGTAAGCCAGGCCCGCCAAGACCCCCAGCCTGCCTCCCCTCTGCCACCTCGGTGCCATGCAGTGGGACCTTCCACGACAATGGAAACTCATGGCTCTGCACTCTCCAGTGGGGCAGCCACGAGCCCAAGCACTTGAAGTGTGTGTGGCTAGCGAGATGGAGGGACTGAAGTCTTCCTCAAGTTTTCATTTCATTTCATTCTAAATAATTACAATTTGTAAAAGCCACATGCAGCTCGTGGCTACTGCAGTGGAAAGCACAGATAACAGCTCTTCCCTGGCCAGGCAGCCTGTGCCCGCTGCAGTGTGGCCTGTCCCTTCGGTTGCCCTCGAGGCCTGCATCTGGTGTTTCCTATGTGGGGCAAGCGTCCCAAGAAACACAGATGCTCAGGGTTAGAGGCCCTTGGAAACCGACCTTCCCCACCTCCTCATTTCCAGGATGAGGCATCTGAGGGCCAGAGAACACAAAGGAGCCAGAGGCCCTAGGATTGTTCTGGGAACAGAGCTAGCACTGGAGAGGGGGTCCTCACTCCCACAGCCCTGCTCTGTTCTGGCTGAGAACAGGAAAGGCAAAGCTCAGAGGTCCCCAGCACAGGCTGGTCAGCCCAAGAAGTCCCCACCAGGGCCCCCAGCCCCATCCCTGGACACCCACTGCTGTAAGAAAGGATGTGGCAGGAGCTTCATCCCACAGACCAGCACAGATGAGTCTGTGTGATTAGCGCAGAGAATTTGAGAGACAAAGGAAAAAAAGACAACATTAGCACAAAACCTTGCTGAGTGTGCTTCCCCCATTACCAGGCAATGATAATTACATTAGCCCTTAATATCTGCAAACCCAAGGAATTATAGCTGGCTTATGGCTTCCCACTGCAATCGGATATTAACTTTGTATCATACCCTCTCGGAGGAACGTGGGGACAACCACAGCATCGGGGAAGCCTGGAATTATCCCCACATCAGCAGCCCCGGTGACCTCCTGAAGGGGCAACCCAGCCCAACCACCGCCCACCCACCCAGGACCACCACATTCTCCTATCACAGTTGCCTCCTGTGTAAGAGCCTCCAGCGAGGGGGCCTGAAACCCAGAGCCAGCTCCCCTGCTAAGCTCTGCATCATGAAACAGGTCTCTCTCTAGTTCACTCACAGGGTCCCCCAAGCCCACTGCACACACTTCCCGGGGTCTGGGTACAGCCAGGTCCTCCGCTCTTCATCTCGCTGGAGAATGGACTTGACCTCTTGAGAGCACTGTGATGCAAAGATCCCATACTAGACCCGGTTTTGACAGCTGTGCACAGAGTGACCTTGGAGCAGTTGTTTCCCCTCCTTGACACTCAGTGTCTTTACTCATATAATGGGAAAGAGGATGCCAGCCCTGCCTTCCTCATAGGGATGCTATAAAAATCAAATTAGGTCGTGGCTTTGAAAGTACTTTCTATTCTCTACATCCCACATGAACATCAGGCTTTATTAATTATTTGTCTGGCTTTCACTCCAGGGGTCTTTGGGGAGGCTGAGCTGCCCATCCTCCTGCCCTCCAAGCTTGCCTGGCGTTCACAGGTTGTCACACTCTGGTCCTCAGCACTCCGCAGATCTGCAAATCCCAAGTGGAACTACTGCTATTGGGGAAGATGTACATTTATATGTTAATTCTTTAGACTTTCGAAAGCGTTTGTGCATACATTGTCTCGTTTGAACTTCACAACCATTCAGCGATTTGTAGGGAAGGCACTATCCCCACTTTGCAGAAAAGGGGACAAGCTCAGAGGAGAGAGAAATGACTGCTTGATTTGCATAAATTCAGGTTTATGCATCTGCAGGAGACACAGCCGGGAGCGGGACATTGGCGCCCAAATCACAGTGCTCCTGAGGCCTCGGGTCCGGTAGACACTTGGGCGTTAATACTTGCTGAATAATGAGCAAATGGATGAGTGGATAAATAAGCAAACATCTCGAAACCATCTTGAAACAGCACCAAATCTGGGTTCACACAGCCAGAGAGACAGGCACGAGTCCAGACCCACTTAAGAAGTCACGGTTAACCTATGTTTCCAAATCCTTCTCAACTTCTTCCTGAGCTGTCAGCCAAAGACCTGAGTGGTTATATTTGTTTCACAGATTGAAAAACTCAGGCTCTGAGAGGCCAAGTGAAAGGTTGAATCTCAAGTCAGTGGGCAAATTCAGATGCAACCACCACCTCCGAGTGGCCAGAGCAGGGTTTGGGGCACTAATCTGTGCAGCCTCACTTCAGGGTCTCTCTGACAATTTCTCAACTCTAGATAGACAAGTGGAGTTTCCACATCCCTGTGCAAGATGAGAATTGCCCGGCAAAAATAACCACAGACCCTCAAACAGATCATATTAAAATCTACCAACAGGGGTTCGGTTGAGAAATGAAGGTGAAAAAAAAAAAATCCCAAGTCAGAGTGTGTGTTAAATATCTTCCCTAGAGGGCTTGGTACAGAGATAGTTTTAATTAACTGTGCATTTCATTTAAGCTTAGCAGGCAAGTTATTGTACGTCAAATAAATACCAGTTGGTTATTAAGAACATATTTACTTCTGACTTAACAACTACAACAGGTGATAGATACAGATTTCCGTTAAACCACAGTCTGGTACATTTGTTTGGAATAATCAATTGTTCTTTACTCAAGATGTAATAATTACCTTATTGAATCTGGAGAGACTCTTCTCCTGGTAATTTATGGGGAAACGAATTTTCTCATTTAGTTTTTCTGTCTTTTTCTCTCAAAAAAGAAGGAGCAAAGAAGATAGAGACTGCAGAACTCAGGTCTTTGACTTAAGAGGACAAGTTGGCCTGGTTGAATAACGAGGAAATGAATGAGTGGATCTATGAGCAACCGTCTCAGTAAGATTCACCGCAGCCTTCCCACCTGGGAGATCTGGACATTGGATCTGGCAGAGAAGCCCAGGAAACTGAATTTAAATAATGACTGTTTAGTATAAGTATGTCCCGTTATACTTTGTCCCCTATTACGGATGGGATATGCTTATACTAAACAGCTATGCATTGCTGAACTGGGCATCCTGGGGGTTTTGTTTGTTTGTTTGCTCGATCCATCAACCCGACTCCTGATGTGCCATGAAGGTACTGAGCAGTATGAAGGAAGTCACTATAGATACCACCCTCACTCCCAGCCCAGGTGCTCCAAAGCAAGATGCTTGGGTGGGTAAGATGAGCCAGACCAACAGCTACCTTTACCGTCAGGTGCAGGAGAAGTCCCCCAGTTCCCCTAAACAGATGCCCCACTCAGCAGCGGCCATTACCTTGTGTTCTCTCACTCTCTCTCCTGTTCAGTCTCCACTGTGGCTCATACAGCCACGAGGTTGTCCTCCATTGAACAAATAGGGAAACTGAGGCCCAGGAAGCAAGTGACTTGGACAAAGTCACAGACCCGGTTGCCGACAGAAGATTGGTTTTATGGTCATCACTCATCATTATCATCATTTATTATGATTCACTTGTCTCCATGGAGCATTAAGTATATGGTAGGCCCTTTGCTCAGGAAATCCTCACAATAACCCTATGAGAAATATATTTTATTGTTTCTATTTTTTTAATATCTGGGATCACAGTGTCAACTCAGAATCCATGTGTTCTCCCGTGACACCACGTTACTCTTTCCTCTTCGACTTGTTTTCTCTCTTTCTTCACTTCTTCGATCCTCATCTATAAATAAATCTATAGCATCCAACACTTACTCAAAGCCCAACACTGAGCCAGGCACTCTAGTGGACAGGCAGAAAAGATAAATAAGAAAGATTGAGAGGCGGCATTGTGCAGTGGCTACCATCTGCCTGAACTCGAATCTTAACCACCATTCACAAGTTGGCAAGCTCAGGGCAAATTATGTAACCTTTCTGATCTCTCAATTCCTAATCGATAGACTGCATATGATAATGGTGCTTAGAGTAGTGTCTGGCACATGGTCAGCACTATATAAATATTTGCCATGGCTGCTAGTAAAACAAGGTGTCTGAAATCTGAGAACGGAACAATTAGCAGAGCTCAGCAGAGCCTGGAGAGCACAGCGCTAGCTCCTGCTTTGTGTACAGTAAGTGCCTTCGTTTCCTCTGTGTTCTTGCAGCCACTGGGGAGACAGCCCGGGTCAGCAAAGATGCTCCAAGCACATTGGCTATGAAACCTTGAATCCCATGTTAACCATAACTGAGGCCAATTAATATGACGATCTGGTTCTAGAATTTTTAGAAGTTTCACTTTCAGATATTCTCTTACATTATGGTCACAAATTATGTAAAAATATTCAAAATCCCAACGTTTATGACTCCAGATTACTTCTTTCAGCCTGTCTTCCCTAACTATAAGCACATCAAACTCCCAATACCTTTTTAGTAGTTAGTACCAAAAAGTTAGAGAACACATGGCAGCGTATGTCATCATCCTGTTACATGAAGAAATATTAAGTCACGTGAAGATGTAAACTCATGTTAGGCCTGACATTAAATTGTAGTTACTGAAATAAATGGCCTAATATTTCTTTTTTATATCAGACTTTGTTCCTAAATGATTGAAAGGAAGCATCCAAAAATATATGAACAACAAGATGTATATTATTAGCCATCACAAAGATAATTTGAATTCCTAAAAATTTAATTAAAAATAACTAGGAAACCTTAAGACGAATAATCAGAGGTAAAAAAAAATTAAAAATAAAATATTAAATAAGTAATAAACTATCCAAAATTTTCTATGACCAGATGGCTTTAGCAGTGAATTCAATAAGTCTTTTAAGGATTAGATAATTTCCATGCTATAAAAATTGATCCAGAAAGACCAACTGAGTCATTTAATAAAGTTGGCATATGCCTTCTACCAAAAATGAAAAAGATGAACCAAAATAGGAAATTATAAACTAATTTCACTTATGAATATAGATGCTAAATCTCTCAGGAAAATACTAGCATATGGAATTCAATAGTGCATTAAAAGAATGATCAACTGTTACCAAGAATGACTCATCCTAGGAAGGCTAGGGCAGGTTATTATTAGGAAGTCTGTTAGTATGAAATACCATACCAATTAGAAAAGCTTAAAATAATCTCAATGGCTCCTCAAAGGTTATCCAATAACATTTTTAGTAAAAAGAATTTAGAAAGATAGAAGTGAAAGAGAACTTCCTTAACAGAATGAATACTATCAAGCTTAAGCAAACTGCCCACATCAGAACTGTTCAAAGTGGGTGTATCAGTTAGCTATTGCCACAGTAATGCTGTGTAACAAACCACCCCAAAGTTCAGAGGCTTAAAACAACCATAATTTGTTTAGCTTATGAGTCTGAAGGTCAGCTGAGTGCTTCTTCTGGTATTGACAGAGCTCATTTTCATAAACAGCATTGACTGGTTTGGGGATGATCTAGTTAAGTCTCAACTGGGATGACTAACACGACTCAACTCTGCTCTATGTGTTGTGTCTCATCTTCCAACGGAGTGCTGCAAGCGTTTCCCTCGTGGATATGGAAAAGTGCAACTGAGCAGGCCAACTTTTAAAGCCTCTGTGTGCCTTAGGTTTGCTACCATCCTACTGGCCTAGGCACAGGGCCAAGCTGAGAGTCAGGGCAGAAGAGCACTCTAGTGACATGGCACAGGGGTGGGTACAGGGAGAAATGAGTTACTGGAACCATTTGTCCACGACATGAGACATCTCAGCTCAACCATACCAGCTCTACTGAATGTCAATAGATCTTACATAAAAAATAAATATTCCATGATCAAATAAGTTTGGTATGTGGTGGGAGTAGTAATAAATAATGTTCAACAGGTTTCCTTACAATAGGACTTCTCAAGTTTTTATGGCTGTGTCATGAGTGTTTCTCAGTGAAGGTCATAACCTTTCCTAAACCAGTTTGAACATAGAGCCTCTTTGTTGTCCACAGAGCATCTGGAGGGTGGGATGCTTGCAGGACACACTTTGGGAAAAATAAAAGATATAAATTTTTACAATGGCATTTGCAACAACTGAAAAACAGGGAGAGGGGAAACCATAGTACACTTAGAAATAATCCCAATAATAAACGAGCAGGATTTATATAAGGAAAACAACAAAACTTCACGGAGAGGTATAAAATAAAGATTTAATTGAATGGAGACACATCATCTTCCTGAAAGAAAAGAATCAATATTGTAAAGAAGGCAATTCTTTCTAGATTGATTTATAGATTTAACATAACCCCAGTGAAAATCTCAATGAGATAATAATATCCAAGTTTTGGCAAGAATACAGTGAAAACAGACATCTTCATACACTGCTGATGGGAGTTTAAATTGGTATAATCTCTTTAAAAAGCAATTTGGAGCCTTAAAATTGCTCATACCTGCTGACCCAGATTTAGAAATATACCCTAAGGAAATGATCAAATGTGAACAAAAATCTATTTACACAGATTTTCATTACAACACAGTTTAAAGGGAAAAAAATTGGTAGTGACCTAAATGTCCACAAATAGGGGCATCACTAGATAGATGTCCAGGCTTTTATGTTAATGAATATCTTGCAAGATTAAACTCATGACTCCAAAATTTAATCAGATATGAAAATGCTTATAAGATAACTTGGGGAGGAAGGTAGAAATAAGATGCTAAGGTGTATTGCAATATGCTGGGCTAGGGAGCGTGGGCTTTTACTTCGAGGGTGACAAGAAGCCCTGAAAGAGGCTCTTTAAAACTCTTTTAAAACTTAAAACTAAGGGCGTGACATGCACTCTGAAATGGTCACTCTAGGTGCAGTGTGGAGAATGAGTTGGGAAGAGCCAAGATCAGAGGCAGAGAGACCATTTGGGAGCTAATGCCCCTCCTGAAAGGATGGTGGCTGAGCCAGGACAGTGGCTGTGAGGATGAAGGGACAGAGACAGATTTGAGGGATATTTGGGAAACAGAATGAACAGACCCGGTGACTGACTGAAGGCAGGAATGGAGTGGTAGGGATTAGTTAAAAATGACACTCAGAAATTTCAAAACTTTCTGAACACAAATATGACAACAGACAGCAATGGCAAAGGTCAGAATGAAACGGTTCAGAAAAAAATACAAATAACAGAATGAAATTAGATATATGAGAAATATTTTATATTAGTTGTAATTAAAGATATGGACACTTTAAAAGAATATAGTTTATTATCTATGAAATTGTATACGTTAAATTTATATTCAAAAATAGATAAATTATTTTTATGCTCAACTTTAGGAATGTAGGCTACCTGGTCATACTGGTAATGAGTGGTCATTTATAATTCTATGTTTATCCTATTTGATGCATTTAAGTGGTAAGTATTTTTTTAGCTTTTCTATATAGATATGTAATAATTGTACATATTTATGGGGTACATGTGATATTTTGATACATGCATACAGTGTGTAATGATCAAATCAGAGTAATTAGAATATCCATCAACCCAAATATTTATCATTTCCCTGTGATGGGAACATTTCAAATCTTCTCTTCTAGCTAATTTGAAATATACAATAAATTATTGTTAGCTATCATCACCCTATTGTACTGTGGAACACTAGAATGTATGCCTTCTCTCTAACTGTATTTCTGTACTCATTAACCAACCTCTCCTCTTTCCCCCCTCCCTCTTACCCTTCCCAACCCCCGGTAATCATTATTCTACTATTACCTTCATGAGATCAACTTTTTTAATTCCCACATATGTGTGAGAACATGCAATATTTGTCTTTCTGTGCCCTGTTTATTTCACTTAAAATAAGGCCCTTCAGTTCCATCCATGTTGCCGCAAATGACAGAATTTTATTCTTTTTGTGGCTGAACAATATTCCATTGTGTATACGTATCACATTTTTTGAATCCACTCATCCATTGCTTCCATATCTTGGCTATTATGAATAGCACTGCAATAAACATTGGAGTGCAGATATCTCTTTCATATACTGATTTTCATTTTTTTATGGATAAACATCCAGTGGTGGCATTGCCGGAGTATATGGTAGATCTATTTTTAGTTTTCTGAAGAACTTCCACACTGTTTTCTATAGTGACTGTGCTAATTTACATTCCCACCAACAGTGTATTAGTATTCCCTTTTCTCCACATCCTTGACATTTGTTTCTTTTTTCTTTTTGATAATAGTCATTTTAACTGTATTAAAATGATATCTCATTGTGGTTCTAATTTACACTTTCCTGATGATTAGTGATAGTCAACATTTTTTCATACACCTGTTGACTATTTGTATGTCTTCTTTTGTGAAATGTCTATTCAGATGATTTTCCCTTTTTTAATTGAGTTATTTGTTTTTTGCTATTTAGTTGTTGGAGTTCCTTATCTATTCTTGTTATGAATCCCTTCTTAGACGGATAGTTTGCAAATATTTTCTCTCATTCTGTAGGTCTCTCTGTTGATTGTTTACTTTGTTGTGTAGAAACTTTTTAGTTTAATGTAACCCCATATATTTATTTTTGTTTTTGTTGCCTGTGCTTTCAAGGTCTTAACCCAAAAAATATTTGTCCAGACCAGCCTTTATCTCTCTTTCACATCTGAAGAATATCCTTGCCAGATACAGTAGTCTCAGCTAACAGTTTTTGTTTTTCCTTTAGCATTTTGAATATAGCATCCCTCTCCCCTGACCTGCAGAGTTTCTGCTGAGAAATCCACTGACAGCTGTATTGGGGCTTTACTGAATGTGATATGTTTCTTTACTCTTGATGAGTTTCAGTATTCTTTCTTTGCCTTTGATTTTTGCTAACTTGATTGTGATGTGCCTTGGGGATGTCCTCTTTGGGTTGAATTTGACTGGTGACCTCTGAGCTTCCTATATCTGGATGTTGTCATCTTTCTCCAGATTTGAAAATTTTCCAGCCATTATTTTCTTAAATATGCTTTGTAGGCCTTTATTCTCTCTCATCTCTTTTGGGAATCCCTATTATGTGAAGGTAAGTTTGCTTGATGGTGTCCAGTAATTCTCATAGGCCTTCTTCACTCTTTTTTATTCTTCTTTCCTTTTGCTCTTCTGATTCGGTAATGTCATATGTTTTGTCTTCAAGCTCAGTAATTCTTTCCTCCGTTTGATCAAGTCTCCTTATTGAAACTTTCTGATGAGTTTTTCAGGACAGTTATTATATTCTTTATTTCTGGGATTTCTATTTGTTTTTTTTTTTTAATTTTTCATACTACTTTGTCAAATTTCTAATTTTGTTCCTGGATTATTTTCCAAATTTCATTTAGTTTTCTATTTATATTTTCTTGTTATTCCCTGAACTTCAAGATGATTATTCTGAATTCCCTGTCCAACATTTCGTAGATCTTCAATTCTTATTGAATTTTAGTATTGAATTGGTTTATTGTTAAAGCTTTGTTGGTTTTTTTTTTCTTTTTGGTAGTTTCATATTTTCCTTAATTTTCACAATCCTTATGTCTTTACATTGATGCCTGTACTTTTGAAGAGATAAGTGTTCTTTGGTGGTGTTATACCTTCCCTACTTAGTATTGTAACTTAAACACTGGCCTGTTGTTTCTTCCTGTTCTGGGGAAGACTTACAGTAAGCACCAGAATTAAAACACTGCACTGGAACCAACTCACTGCCCTGCTGTGGTTTCCTGGTCCAGGGAAAACTTACAATGAGCACTAGAAGTTAAACATTGCCCCTGAACTATATTGCTGCCCTGCCATTGTTTCTTAGGGAAAGACTTAAGCAGGCACCAGATCTTAATCCCAACTTTTAGTTGTTTCTGGGCCAGGGGAAGGCTCCACATGAGCACCTGAGCTTTGGGAAAATCTGGCCAGGGACTGGGTCCTTCCCACAGATTGTGTCCCCCACAGCGCATAGTGCTGGCCAGTATCTTCTCCATGGTGTCCCCACTGATCAGAGCACAAAGTAGTCACCAAGCTATGCTCACCAGTCGCTGAGATCAGCACCCTGTTCTTTGTCTCCACCCCGTCTTATGTGGTTCAGCCTTGCTGGCACTCCCAGTGGTGGCCATGGGATGGGACCTGAGTAGGCTCCCTGCAAAGATTACCAGACTGGGGGGAAGAGAAGCTGAAACATCCACCTCCAATTTCCTCCTCTCACCTTGGAAAGTTTGGGTCTAAGGAAATTTCCTGTGAGAGGCATTATGCTGGCTTGGGGGAGGGGAGGCACAGTCTGGAATGACCCTTTCTCTTACAAGTTGCAACTTCTCTTTATTCTGGGGACCCAGGGGTGTTCTCCACTTTGCCCCTGAATTCTGGTGAACTCAGGGTAGTATTCTTGTCTTTGACCATTTTCTATTTATACTTTTGTTGGGGGAGTGATGCCAAGGAATCTTTGATTCTGCCATCTTGCCTACATCACTCCTCCAGAATGTTTCAACTAACAAGTCTTGATTGACCTCCACTATGTCCAGGCACCATGGTAAGTGCCAGGGATGCAAAGACAAATAAAAACCTCTCCTCCCCCTCAGTACAATGCAGACATGTGTATTTTTTAATGACAGTTGTTATTCTAAGTTCTGAAGATATGAGCATAAAAAGACCTACCTAGTCTCTTCCTATACCTCAACAACAACAACAGTAATAAAACGAATGAACCAATTAAAAAATGGGCAAAGGACCTGAAGCAGCCATATCTCCAAAGAAGATATACAAACCAATCAGTTTTTAGTTCCAGGGCAGTATCGTTAGGCACTTATTAGCACCGGAGCTACAAGAAGACAAGGGAAAGGCAAGGAAGTCATACTTGGAGGAAGGGAAGGCATGTCATAAGAGATGATGCTGAAGCCAAGGTTCTTCTGAGTTGCGGGGTAAACATGAAGAAGGAGGGTGTTAACCTTCTGCCACAGAAACTCAGAGAGAGATCCCAAAACAAGGGTTTCTACTAAAATCTCTGATCTACAGGCTTCTCCCATTGGGCAAGTCAAGATTCTGCTGAGAGGTTTCTCCTGGAGGGTCTGCAGGGGTGTAGGTGTACTGCCATCCAGTGGCAAAATGGGAAGCGCAGCCCAATCGTGTTTCACATCCTCCTTCTAAGCCACTGCTGAGAAGATTCAGGTCTTTTCAGTGGAAGGAAGTAACCCAAAATAAATAAAAAATGGTGACCAGAAGAGATGGGCAGAAGCTTTGTTTAACCCCATAAGGAGTTGCCTTTATCATATCCATATTTTTCTAAGAAGCACTGATATTTGTAACTGATTACCTCCCTCCCTTCCTTCCTGTCCCATTTCCATGATTGATGGACACAAGGTCTAGCTTAGGTATCAGGAGAAACCAAGTAGACTGAATTGGTCCATAATTCTTTCATCTAACTAAATGATGGAGTCTGAAATTCACTTCTCTGTCTTTTAAACAATATCATTTTAAATAAAGTATTATATTCCATCCATCATTATGAATTTCCAACTCCTGCTATTGGTCATGACTTATTTCAAATCTTAGAATAAGATCATTGGATTAGGGAGGCCCAGAACACATTTATCAAAAAATATTTTTTCATGGTTGTTGTTATTCTAAGTTTTGAAGATATAAATATGAAAAGACTCGTTCTCTTCTCACAACTCAACAACAAAAAACAAACAACTTGATTAAAAAAAATGGGCAAAGGATTTGAAATAGATATTTCTTTAAAGGAGATATACCAATGGCTAACAAGCACATGAAAAGATGATCGATATCACTAATTGTTAGGGAAATGCAAATCAAAACCACGATGAGATACCATCTTGCACCTGTTAGGATGGCTACTATCAAGAAAAAAAAAAATCAGAAAATAAGAGGTATGAGCGAAGATTGGAACCCTCATGCACTATTGGTGGGAATGTAAAATGTTGCACCCCTTATGGAGAAAAGTGTGGTGATTCCTTAAAAAATTAAAATTGAATTACCATATGATCCAGCAATTCCACTTGTGGGTTTATATCCAAAAGAATTAAAAGCAGGTCTTTAAGAAATATTTACACATCCATGTTCATAGTAGCATTATTCACAAAAGCCAAAAGTGGAAGCAACCCATGTGTCCGTGGATGAATGAATAGATAAATAATGTGTGGCATAAACATACAATGGATTATCCAGCCTTAAAAAGAAAGGAAATTCTGACACATGCTACAACACGGATGAACCTTGAGGACCAAGGACCAAGTGAAACAGGCCAGTCACAAAAAGACAAGTGTGGTGAGATTCCACTTACATGGGGCACCTAGAGGAGTCGAATTCATAGAGACAGAAAATAGAATGGAGGTTGCCAGGGGCTGGGGGAGATAGGAGTGGGGAGATGCTGTTTAATGGGGACAGAGTTTCAGTTCTGGATGATGAAAAGAGTTCTGGAGACTGGTCACACCACAATGTGAATATACTTTACTGAGCTGTATACTTAAAAATGGCAAAGATGGCAAAATTTGCATTGTGTGGATTTTATCATAATTAAAAAGAAAAAGACCAGTTCTCTGTCTTCAGACTGCTTACGTTTTTGCACTAGTGAGGGGACTCACCACTCCGCAGTCTAAGGCCTTCTATTGCTGTTTTGTTTCGGTATTTCATCCCCGTACAGGTGGCATATCTCCTGTGTGGATGCAGCTTTTCTATTTTTTTCTTTAAATGTGCTGGTGTGGAGCTTCTTTAATTTCCAGGCCAGAAACCGGAGGCTTAACGAGGGAGACTTGCTGAGTATCAGAAAACGCTGAGAGTAGCGGAGCCCAGGAAGGCCCGGTGCGTCCCACCAGCTTACGTGAAGGCGCTGTTCTTTTTCATCTGGAAGAATCCTTTGATTACACTGTCCCCAGCACTCTCACACGGTCATCAGCTCAGACACACCAGCAGTTAGTGCCGGGCAAAATGGGGTGATCTTACTCCAGGTTCAATCTCATCAGGATCCTCTTTCTAGCTCTTAAGTTCGGACAAGGCAGGAGGTCTCTGGGAAGAATGTAGCATCCCCAGTTCCTCTCAACCTCTCCTTTCAAATGGAGTTAAAGAGCTCCCTTGGCCATGAGCCCTGCCTCCGCCTTTATGCCGGGGTAGTAGGCTCAGAAAAGAGGGTCTTCTTTTTGCTTTGAATAGTGACATCAAGAAGTGGTCCACTCTCAGAGGGCTTGAGTACTATGGTGATCAAGGCAGGAGAGGGGGGAAAGAGGAGAGGAGAGAGGGGACGGGGGAGAGAGAGAGAGAGGGAGAGGAAAAGAGGGAGGGGGAGAGGGACAGAGAGAGAGAGAGAGAGAGAGAGAGAGAGAAACTGCATCAGCTTTGGAAATGAACCAGTAATTTACACGTCCCTGCATCAGCTCCATCAGCCTCTCTCCAGGAGTTTCCTAAAGGGCTATGACAATAAGAAGATGGGAAGCAGCTGGGCTGTTCAGTCCACAGCCCCTCCGGCCAGGCTCACTCCAGGTGTTTCAGGCACGCGTGTGCCAGGGCCTCCCTGTCAGAGGAACCCTCACTGCCTGATGTCACTTCTCCCTGTCTTGTGCCCTGACATTTGAAATTCAGCCAAAGTCAGGCTTGTTGGTACTTTGTAGGTCACTTCGATTCTGGTATTTTTAGATTCAATAACAGAAATAGCTCCTACGAGCTCCTCCTATTGTTAGCCCTGCACTCTCTGGGGATGGCATCACAACGTGGTCTGGAAAGAAGAGACAATATTCAGAGTCCTGGGTCTGTAACATGAAATGTTGGCTCTAAGGCCTCATGCAAGCCATTCGGCCTCTTGAAGACATAGTGCACGTATTGTAAAATGGTATGTTGGGAGTATCTGCCTCAAAGGGTTGTTGCAGGAATCAAACAAAACAATCTATAAATAAAAGATACATTGCCACACATCTGCTATACAGGACACAAGTGAAAACGTGTGGTCCTAGTGCCAAACCCTGTCTGCTGTGTACTATCCTTAGCCAGTACACTTTCAAACCATTTGAATGACTTTAGACAAGCTTGTATCGTCCACATGCCCCAGTCCCTAGGGCTCCATATCGTCTCACATCCAGCCTACGTTTTGCTGTTTACCCTGTCCAGAGAGTTTGACTTCGAGACCCAAGGTGGCACTTTAAAGATAAGCAGTACACAGTGATCTACAAGAGGCACCTGCCCTGCAGCCTGGAAGATCCAGAAATGTGACTTTGTGAGCACATCAAGGAAGCGTCGTCAGCCAGAGACAGCCTCAGACTCACTAGGCTGATGACAGTGACGTAGACAGAGCACCCAGTAATTGAGTTTGCAGACAAAAAAAAAAAAAAAAATGGTCCTGAAGATTGTATTACTCTTGTCACTATCTTTATAATGACAATATGCTACATGGGAAGCATCACTACAATTAGAAGATTCCTTGGCCTATATCATACTGACATTAAAAATAAATAAATCAACAAAGCAGAGGTACATGCTTAGAAAGCCCAGAAATGGAACGTAGCATACATAGGATTTTAGTATCCAATAAAGGTGGCATTTCCAACCAGTGGAGAGATGATGGATTTATTTCATAAATGAAGTTAGGGTAATTTGTTAACTGTTTGTGAAATACAGTTGCTGTACTTTGTAGTCTTCACACTGTAAACAAACATAAACTCCAAAAGGATAAAAGCACTAAAAAATTTTTATTAAAAAAACATAAAAGACCTAGAAGAAAATATAAGTGAATATTTATCTGCTCTCATGTAGAAAAGGCACTTCCAAGCATAAAAGTAAAGGAAGAAACTGTAAAAAGAAAATTATAAGCTTGACTACATAAACATTTAAAGATTTCTCACGATCTAAAGATACCACAAACAAAATTAAAAGAGAACAACAAGCTATAAAGAAAAAAAAGAAAGAAAGTCAGGGCCAGGCGTACAGTGGTGAACAGAGCCCATGAGATCTCTACCTTCAGGGAGTTTTCCACACAGCGGGGAAGACAAACATTAGAATCAGGACCACCCTCAAATAAACATTACACGTTGCAAATATTGATAAGACCCTTGAAACCAAAGAATGGAAAGTCATACTGAGGAGATTTCAAGTTAGATGGAACAGTCAAAAAAGATCTCTTGTTAATTTTTCTGGAGGCTACAAAAATGAGTAGGGGTGAGAGGGAGGGTGGGAAGCAAAGAACTCAGGCCAAGGGGTGACCTCAACGACATGTGTCAACAAGGGGGACCAAGTGTCTGGGACACACAGTTGGGGTGGGAAAATTGCAAGAGGAATAATTGGACATGCAAATAGGAATACGTAAGCTGCCTTAAGAATTTTGCATTTTTAATTTCAATTACAGGCTATGGGATATGAAAGAGGAGGCATGCATTTGTCCTCATCCCCCCAAGCGCACCCACCCCACACACGTTTCCGACCAGTCCCTGTGCCCTCCCACTGGGGAAATATTGCGATTTCGGTTGTCCTAGTCACCGAGTCTCTGTTCCTGCTGTCACTATGCAGACACTATGCATGGCTAAGCCTTAGGATACACTGATTGCTTTTCCTTCTCAGCACAATTCTGTTTTCTCTTGATTTTTGTGTTTGTTTTGCTTTGTTTTACTTTTTCGTTCATTCGTTTTTGTCTGTTTATCACATTGTAACTCCAAACTCTCTGCCCATTGTCTAAATCTCCTCTCGCTATATTTGGACCCATGAAGTACTCCATCAGTTTCATTTTCTTAGAGAACTCTGATATTAGTCTTACTATAACATGTTAGATTCGGTATAGGTCCTCTGATTTTTTTACTTTTTCGCTATTGTTTTCCATCCTTTTCACCTTGGCTCTACTTTTTCTGAGAATGTCCTAACCTTATCTTCCAATCCTTCCATTGAGTTTCTCTTTTCTGCCACCATAGTTTTAATGTCTAAACTATGAATGTTCCTTTTAAAACATCATGTGCTTGTTTCAGGAAAGCAATATATTCTCTTCTTTCTCTAAAAATACTTACCATGGTTGTATTTTCTCTGCCCTCTCTGTAGTCTCTGTTCCGTCCAGTTGCCTTTTTCTATTTCTTGACCCCAGTGTCTATTTTTCCTTGTCGAGGCTTTCCTGGTGACTCTGACTCTCCTTAGTCATCTCCTTGACGTTAAAATGGGGTGTCTAAAAGCACTGAGTGGATGGACGGGCCTCGTGGACTGACTTTGCCACACTGGAGTAACCTGGTTGGCCCGTTTCATTGGGAAACCCCAATTCAGTAACTTTTTATCATTCTTCCTGGGCTGATTAGATCTCTAGAGAAGGCTTTTCTAGCCTCTTGCTTGGAAGATAAAAATACAGTTGCCAGTGTACCGGACGCCACATAGAAAGGCAGACGGGGCGTGGGGGTCGCACTTGATCCCTCTGTGTCCAGCGGTGCTTGGTATTTCCAAACACAGTGATCTTCTCCTGTTTTACCCTGCTAAGAATAAACCTCCAGTCTTCGGCTGGGGCATGGGAGTCACCTACCTGCACAGACTAGGAAAGAGGATTTGGAATCTAAATACTTACAGACTTTAAACCAATCCTCCTGATAACTGGCCCCTACTTCACCCCTTGCTCCAGGCACTCCTGCTGCAGCCAATTATGAAGCCATCTGAGGATTAAAAAACATAAATACGGTTGCTTCTTCATTTTCTCGCTGCCTCTCTAGAATTCCGTTGCCTTGAACCTGTTAATATACTATTCATCTGTATACTTTCTGCCTTCCAAGTTTTCCTGTTGTTACCTCCTCATCATGTCTCGTTCTCCTTGATGCCTTTTTGAAAAATCCCTTGACTGTGAATTCAGTAGAGTTTCAGAAGAGAACAAAAGTAGATGCCTGTGTTTAATTTTCCGTTGTTACCCACTAGTTCTTGCTCTCATAATTAAAAGAAAATTGTTTGTGAAGGAGTTTTCACGGTAATTCCAAAAGCAGAACAAAGAGCGGTGAAAGAATTGAAAGCTGAGTGGAATCAGGTTGAGACAGCCTCGTGCACCTGTCTACTACCTGGACACGGGTGGTCCTGCCAAGGGGACTCTAATATTCAAAGACCGTGTGTCTCCTGGACAGTAATAACACAAGCAATGCCCATGACTTTCTGAGTCTTCTTTTCCTATGCTCTCATTCTCCACTAGGAAAATGCTAATCAAAAGAAAGCCGATGGCACATGCCTGTAGTCCCAGCTACTCGGGAGGCTGAGGCAGAAGGATTGCTTGAGCCCAGGAGTCTGAGGTTGCTGTGAGCTAGGCTGACGCCACGGCACTCACTCTAGCCCGGGCAAAAGAGTGAGACTCTGTCTCAAAAAAAAAAAAAAAAAAAAGAAAGCCAGAGTGGCTATTTTAATATCAAGCCTTTCTGACGAACACCTTTCTTTCAACATGTTAGTATTTTCATTCAAGTTATGCTCAAGTGTGACTGACGTGGGAGGCTTTTTGTATGCCATCGCTAAAATCCTTCATGAGTTCATACTGTCTTTAACACAAAGAAGGATAGCTAACTTCGAAGTTTTTTCATTAAGACATTTTATTTTAGGACTAACTGAAACACCACCTTCTCCTTGTCTATATATCCACAGATATGGTTACATACAAGTTCAAAATTTCAATCCAAATTTTTTAAGCTAAGCCATATACTAGAGGGGAAAGGAAAAGGAAATGATGCTAACCCTGTTAGAAGAAGAAAAAATTCCCCGAGCATGGACTATTGCAAACATCAAACATAAATTCAAATTCCTCAGTATTCTTTGATGCATTTAAGGAAAATCGACTGCATGGCCACTACATGAAAAGTGCTGTCCTGACCCCATAATGATAGAGGATAAAGAGCAAATACGAAGGAAAATAAGATACAATCTCTGACCTCAAGGACATTACAATGTAGCAGTTGAAATAAAAGTAAGTACTGAAATATTTAAAAAGTAAATGTGACCTGATGTGAATCAACTTAGTTCAAATAACCCAAAAGAAGGCAAGAAAGGGGAAGCCATGGAAGGAAAAATAGGGGGTAACAAAAAGGAAAGTATAATAAAATGGTAGACTTAAATCTAAATGCATTAATAGCTATATTAAGTGTGAATGATCTAAACCCATAAATTAAAAGACAGCAATTGTCAGAATGGATTTAAACTATATCTCAACTATGTGCTGCCAACAAGAAATTCATTTCCAATGTAATTACATAGAAAAACCAAAGTAAACCAATGGGAAAGGATACACTAGGAAAATGCTAATCAAAAGAAAGCTGGAGCAGCTATTTTAATATCAAGATTGACCTCAGAGTAAAGAAAATTATAAGAGCTAATGAAAGTCATTACATAGTGGTAAAAGGATCAATTCCCCAAGAAGACATAATAATCCCAAATGTGCATACACTTAACAACAGAGCTTCATAATACATAAAGCAAAAACTGACAGAACTGAAAGGAAAAATAAGCAAATTCACAATTACAGAAGACTTTAATACTCCTATCTCAGTAATAAATAGAACAAATAGAACATCAGCAAAGTTATAAAAGAACTGAACAGACCACAAACCAATTGAATCTAATTGACATTCATAGGACATTTAACCAAACAATAGCAGAATATACACTCTTTCCAAGTGTGCATGGAAAATTCATCAAGATAGACTATAT
>NW_012154062.1:3707041-3713858 GCF_000956105.1 Propithecus coquereli
CACATTAAAATTAGATTTAAAAGATACTGCTAAAATAATGAAAAGAGAAGCTATGGTCTGGGAGAAAATATTTGCAACTCATATATCCAACAAAATACTTGATCAAAATACATAAAGAACTCTAGCCAGACGCAGTGGCTCACGCCTGTAATCTGGGAGGCCAAGGCGGGAGGATTGCTTGAGGTCAGAAGTTCAAGACCAGCCTGAGCAAGAATGAGACCCTGCCTCTACTAAAAATAGAAAGAATTAGCTGGGTGTCGTGGCACACACCTGTAGTCCCAGCTACTCAGGAGGCTGAGGTGGGAGGATCGCTTGAGCCAGGAGTTTGAGGTTGCTGTGAGTTAGGCTGATGCCATGGCACTCTAGCCCAGGCAATCAAGCAAGACTCTGTCCTCCACCCAACCCCCCCTCAAAACTCAGGAGTAAGAAAACAAAAACCCCAATTTAAAAAAAATGGACAAAAGACTTAACACATACTTTACCAAACACATGGCAAATAAGCATAGAATAATTGTTCAACATCATTAGTCATTAGGTAAATGCAAGTTAAAGGCACAATGAGATACCACTACCTACTTACTAGGATATTTAAAATAAAAAATATTGATAATACCAAGTGCTAGTGAGAATCTAGAGCAATTTAAATTCTCATCCCAGCAATCCCAGTCCTGGGTATTTACCCTAGAGAATTGAAAATTGAGGTTTGTACAAAAACCTATACATGAATAAACATCCAGAAGCTCTATTTATATCATCAAAAACTGGAACCAACCCAAATGTCCTTCAATGGATGATTGAATAAACGGTGGTACATCTGCATGACGGAGTCGTACTCAACAACAAAAAAGAACAAACTAGTGTTTGATGCATGAAACATCTTGGGTGGCTCTCAAAGGCATTATGTGCTGAATAAGAGAAGCTAGTCTCAAAATGTTACATACTGTATGATTCCATTCACATGACATTATTAAAAAAATCTGATGGAAGACAAATCCAGGATGGGGGAGGGCATGGCTATCAAAAGTTACCCAGGGAAGTTTTGGAGGTGACGGAAGCATCACCTCCATCTCTGAATCCTGATTGGGGTGATGCTACGTGAATATACACATGTGTTAAAATTCATTGAACTCTACACCCCGAACACACTCAATTTTACTGTGTGATAGTTTTAAAAACATACAATTAAAACTAAAAGTAGGGCTGGGTGCAGGTTGGCTCACACCCGTAATCCTAGCACTTTGGGAAGCCAAGGCAGAAAGGATCACTTGAGGGCAGGAGTTCCAGACCGGCCTGGACAACATAGCAAGACCCCATCTCTACAAAAAATAGAAAAATCAGCTGGGCGTGATGGTGCGCACCTATAGTCCCAGATACTTGGTGGACTGAGGTAGGAGGATCGCTTGAGCACAGGAGTTTGAGCTTGCAGTGAGCTATGACGACACCACTGCACTCCAGCCCAGGCAACAGAGTGAAACCACGTCTGAAAAAAAATTGTGAATGGGGATGAGGGCTTTGCTAAACTCTCCCAGCCCATCGGGGATGTGGCTAGGCCCAGCTCCTCAGCTCGAATTCAAGTCCAGTGCATAATCCTGCTGTCTGGATGGGTTTTAGACTCTGCATCTAGTTTACATTCACCCATGAGGGAAATCTGCGCTCCTTCTCAAAACCCAACTCGAGAAAAGCCCTATTCCTGTGCCGCCTCCTGTCTGCCCTGCAGGTTCCAGGAAGCAGGCATTCTAGAGCAAGGCAGGAAAAGAAAGAAGCAAGAGCCCACTCAACCGTTCTTCCACCCCTGCAGACTCCCAGCAGGGCCTTCTATGGAACCGAGGACGGGGTGGGTGGCTCAGAGGGCTGTCATCAGAGGAGAGCAACCGACAGGCTGATCAGACTCATCCAGGAGCGCGTCTGTGGCTATTTTTGCCTTGTGCATAGAGTTCAGCCAGGAGTGGGCCACGCTGGGCCCGTGGCCATGTGTATTTGTGTTTGTTTGAATGTGTGCGTATGAGAGAGGGACCGAGTGGGCGGCTGCCACTGACGGGGTATATGTAGACAAACACAAAACATCAAGCAAGCAATTACTGCAATCAGACGCACGGGGTTGTCCGCCTGCGTCAGCAGAGCTGCCGCTGCTCCCCACACCTGCTGCGAAGGAGCCAGCCTGCTCCAGGGCTGCGGGCAGGGGCTCGGACTGCTCTGGACGTGCCTCTCTGGGCTCCCTGGGTGGGGGTGGTGAGGGCCCTTGCTGACACGGTGGGACTGCAACACCCGGAAACAGGGTGTGCGGTTGTGTAATTCACGTCCAATAATCGAATGAAGCCCACAGTGAAGAGAGATTCAAGCCCAGCTGCTGGACCTGCCCTTCATACCCTCCCCACTGCCCTTCTTCCCCCTCAAAGAGCCTGGCCGGTGGAAAGGCCACCGGTTCCCCCTGCCCCTGCGTCAGTACTGAGAGCTCTGGGAAGATGGGTTCATTCGGCAGAGCCTGGAGAAGGAGCAAGTCAGGGTGCGACGGAACCACAGACCGACAGGCGCTCCCCTTGAAGAAGAGATGCCAGGGAAAGACCCAAGGGGTCTCGCTTTCACAGAAAGGTCCTTTGGCCACATCCAGGGGTTCTTAAACTAGGTACATGGTGACTACTTGAGCATTGATTTTAAAAATATAGACTCACAGTTTCAGACTCGGGGTCAGAGCCCTGGAATCTGCATTCTAATACACTCCAGGTGATTCCGATGTCCAGCTAAGCTTGGAACCAATCATCTATTGGCCAGGATGCAGGCCAACGAGCTGGGATATCGGTGTACCAGGCGCACTCGTCTCATACACTGCATGGACAGCCGTAAGCCTGCTGGGCTCAGTTTTCTCATCTGTTCGATGGGGGTGGTAGCACCTATCTAATGTGACCACAGGATCCCCAGGGCCTGTAACAACAGGGGCCGGTTCTGAATGTGTCCTGTGACTGTCAGTGCAGGTTCGTGCTTTGACCTACGCGCAGCACTGCTGTGGCATCCCGCTGGCTCTGGAGGTGGGTGTCTGCTGGCAGAAGCTCAGCCCTTCTCCAAACCAAGCTGAGCATCTCCGCTGTCACGGGGGGGTCCTTCGAAGCCCTTGGTGGGCAGGAACTCTGCGAGATCCAATGTCAGGTATTATTCTCCACCCTCCCCAAAACCACACGTCCCTCAGGATGCTGTGCCCTCCCCACGCTCAGAGCTGAGAGGCGGCAGGAAAAGTCACGCCTGGGTGCGGTGCAGTTATACCTATTACGGGGCAAATGACATCATCCGTAACCTTTTTTCACAACGGGCTGGTTTCAAACAGCTGTAATTTATGGATGTTCTTCCGAGAGGAATTAGTCAATATATTTGTTTTCCCTTTGATATATCGCCACAGGAGCGCGTCAGGAATGAGGTTTATTAAGCCTTGCCAATTTTCAGCCGCTTCTCCGCGCTATAGATTTTGCTTGTGGAGTGGGCTGGTTCCCACCCCAACATAGAAAAAAAAAATCATTTCAAATACTGAAAAGCTTTCCAGCTCTCAGAACACAGGGCACTCTAGGAGACCAGCAACAGCCTTGGGAATGAAAGACAACTTGTTCCCGCAGTCGTGGTTGCTGGGGGAGTCGGTGGAGTCTGCCAAGATGGGGGGAGGCTGCAGCTCACTTCGGGGCACCTGTCGTTCTCCCTGGAGGCGGGTCTGTGGGCTGAGACTGCAGAGAGCCACAGGCCTACGGCGGAGATGAATTCTCCCGCCACTGGGTCCCAAACAGTTTGGAAAAGGACGGTGAGTCAGAGCCAGGGGTGTTCCGGCCACCCAAGTCACAACATGGTACAGCCAACACCGCCCCTGTTCCCCTACCACCCGGAACCAGGGCATCGCTTCCAGAGTTAGCTGAGAGTACCCGTAGGTCTGCAGAGAATCCCAGGGGGAAAAGACATTCCCACCCACTTTACAAGGTCAAAAATGTACCTCAAGGGTCAGACATGGTGGCTCACACGTGTAATCCTAGAACTCTGGGAGGCCGAGGTGGGAGGATCACTTGAGCTCAGGAGTTCAAGACCAGCCTGAGCAAGACCAGCTTGCTTATCTGAGCAAGAGTGAGACCCCATCTCTACTAAAAATAGAAAAAATTATCCACATGTTGTGGCATGCACCTGTAGTCTAAGATACTCAGGAGTTGGAGGCAGGAGGATCACTTGAGCCCAGGAGTTTGAGGTTGCTGTGGGCTGTGATGATGCCACTGCACTCTACCCAGGGGGACCAGTGAGACTCTGTCTCAACAACAACAAAAAGAAAGTAACGTAAGGTCAAACATGTAACCCTTTGAAGTGGGAGGGGTGGTCCTCAAATGCAGATTCTCAGGGACCACCTCACCTATCATGTGACTCAGTAGGTCTGGGGTGGGGCCCAGGACTCTGCATTTTATACAAAAGCCCTCCACAAGTTGATTCAAACCCACTGAGCACCCCACCTCAACTTGTCACTGCTTAAGTAAACAAGGTCTTCCTGTATCTGAACAGAATGGTGTTTTTTTTGGGAGAGTCACAATCAAAGACACAAATACTAGGAGGAAAAAATTATAAACTATCAAATTTAAATGTTAACAGTGTTAGAGTTGTGCTCGCTTATCTGACTACACCAAACACGCCCACCCTAATCCATAAATGTAATCAGAGTTCAGACTTAGCAAGCTCCTACTGCATGGCAGATGCTTGGCAGACATTATCTCGGTTAACTGAGCCAGTGCTCCTGCAGAGTAAGTTCTAGCAAGGAAGGGGTCAGCTGACTTGATCCCGGCAAACGGCCCCTCAGGGCCAAAGCCAGGATGTGAAGGCCAACCTGCCGGCCACCCACACTCCCCAGGGCCCTTCACGCCGTGGCCTTGCGCCCAGCACAAACTCCCCCACATGCAGACACACACACAGAAACACAAGCCTGCATACACACACACATACACACAGATACACACAGGCACACATGCAGACACACACAGACACAGACACACACACTCAGTGCTCAAGCACGATGTCCTCGGCCTGTCTGGCCTGGTGCTGTCCACGGGCAGGGCTGTCTGAACAGACGGGGGTGGGGATCGGAAATCCAAGTTCCGCTAATAAAATCTGGGATCAGCAAGAATCAACTGACTTTATATTTACACAGAAAACCGCAGGTATCTCAGGCTCCCAGGAGACCGTAACCCAAATCCGTGTGTTTTAATCCTGTGCATATTGACTCTGCTAAGAAAACTGACTGCAGAGCAGCGGATCCACCCGGGCAGCACCTGGGCTCCCAGGAGCCAGGGTGTGTTGACTTATGTTAATGGCTCCACTGGAAACGCCCCCCAGGAAGGCCAGAGACCACCAGGGAGGGGGAGGGAAGCAGAGCTACAGGAGAGCTAGAAAAGAGGACGTGGCGTGTGCGTGGTTCGCTCACTGCTGTACTCCAAGTGCCTGGCGCCTAGTAGAGGTTCAATCAATATAAAAAACCAGAAATGGATTAGTAAATGGACAGATGAGGCAGGGGTCAGTGATGGCAGCCAGATGCCAAAGGTGGTCATCAGTGTCCTCCCTGGCGGGGGAGGCTCCTGTCGTCCTCCACGGACAGAGCTCAGGTGCTCTATTGGAGTCCTGGCCCCGTCCGCACTTCCTGCCTCCCCAAGTACAGGGCTCGCCTGAGACTCCTTTCTCCCCCAGAGCCCTGCATCATCTCAATGCAAACTGAAAAATCCAATATGTCAAAGCTGGGATGAAAACCTGCCAGAGGAACACCACGGGGGAGGAGATATTATCAAGAAAGACGGAGATGAAAATCACCAAGATGGGTCCGTGATGAAATCAGGAAGGCGCCTGTTCCGTATCTCGATCCCTCACATACTCCTTGTCCGGCCCTCTCCATCCCACGGCCTCAACCAGCCACCTCCCCAGACAGCTGCTGGGGCCTCCCTCTACCCCGCCCTCCCTCACAAAACACCTGCCTCAGCATGAGAGGCTTAGTCGACAACCGGACTTTATACTGAAATACGTGAAGACTTCTGCTTCCAGCCAAGATGGAGTAAAAGTGACCAGATTTACCTTCCCTCCTGAAACATACAAAAAACCGGACAAATAGATAAAACAATGGTTCTTCGACCTTGGACATCTGGTAGCACAGAACAATGATCCTGGAGAGGAAGGAAATGAGCAAGGTGAGCCCTGTCCTTGCTCTGGGGACAGTCTCCAGAGCACATGACGAGAGGGAGGCAGGGGACGGGGTGCAGAGGGAGCCCCGAAGTCTCCCTGAATAGAAGCGACAAAGCTGAGGGTTGGGGAGAACAGGTGTGGCTGGCAGCTTTGAAAGGCTTAAGGTGATGCCCGGCCATCTGCACCTCTGGTCTTCACAGCACATGGAGCCTCCTCCTACGTCGTTTCAAGGCTGGTCTGCGTGACCAACAGCACAGGCACAAGCCATGGTATGCGAGGATGGCAGGTTATAAAAAGACTGTGGCTTTCATCTTGGAGGGTCTCTCTCTCTGTCCCTTCCTCCCTCCATCCCTTCCTTTCTGGAGAACTGAGGCCTCCTGCCCACAGCCACAGGAGTGAGCTCGGAAGCAGATTTTCCAGCACTTCAGACGCCCAACCTGACTACAACCTCACGAGAGACCCTGAGCCAGAAACGCTCAGATAAGCTGCTCCCATTTCTAGGAAATCCACAAAATCCACAGAAACCGTGTGAGATAATAGTATTGAATGTTTTAACTATGCCATCAGAATCTACACAAATGCAAAAAGGGCATCGGAAGTATGATATGTGGGAAAATATAAAATACTTTCATCTTTATTTATA
>NW_012154062.1:3714848-3721444 GCF_000956105.1 Propithecus coquereli
TCTTTGCCAACATCTAATATGGTCCGTCTTTTTCATCCGAGGCATTCTGGTGGAAGTGTAATGACACCTCATGTGCTTCAAATTGGTATTCCTTAAACAACTAATGATGTCGAACGTCTTTTCATGTGCTTGTCATCCATATGTCTTCTTTTACGAAATGTTTTTTCAATTCTTTTGTCCACTATCTTCATTGAATTATGTGTGTTATTATTGAGTTGCAAAGCAGAATATGGAAGAAAAGAGTAATAGAGAGGTCTAATTTTGACAGCCAGAGAAAGTCTTTCTACGCAAGAGCCATTTAAACAGAAGCCTGAAGGAAGTGAAAGAGCAAGCTGTCAGCATATCTGGGAGAAGAGCCTTACCAACAAGGGTTGTAGGATGTGCAAAGGCCCTGAGGCAGCAGAGTGCTTGATTGTGCTTGAGGACTAGCAAAAAGGCCATGGGGCTGGTACAGAGTAAACAAAGGGAGAGAGAGAGAAGATGAGAATGAATTTAAAAAGGAAACTACTTCACAGTGCATTAAATGGGACGCCAAATCTTGAAGGACCTATGACATAGTAGACATTCAATTTTAAAAATCAGTTTAATTCAATTATTTACTCACTGGACTATGCTACCCTGTACCCTTTTTGAGCTTAGTCCCTGGATTCTAGCTTGAAACAATTCTTTACCATACCAGAGATTTTATTCCCATTTTGCGACTTCCTGGGGGCCTGCAGATACCTCCTCGCACTGGCCAGGCCAAGCCTTGGGGGGCAGGGACTTGGAATGGGCAGTACAGGAGGATCACTTAATCAAGAATTATTTAAACTGCTTATCAGACTTCATTTACTATTATGATGGGACATAAAAGTTTAAAGACTTTTGCCAAAAAAACTATGATCCAGCTCTATACAAGTTCTAATAAATCTTCAAAGAGGGAATTTATCATCTCTCAATAAATGTGTCTTTTCTGCACTGTCTTCTAAAAACTTGAAAATCACAGGTATAAATCTCAACCCGAGTCTTCGTTTTTCTGTCCTCACAGGAACAGAGTTCCAGACAGGGACACGGCTGCCTCCTGCCATTCCCTCTCTTGTTCCCAGTTTTCTCTCCTCATTTCTCTCCCATCCCTTCCTCCCCATCCCCAACATCTTCCTCTTCTCTCTGCTCTAGGGAGCCCCAGAGTGTTCTGGGGGGACTTCAGAGGTGCAGGAAAGCCTCTCTGGGCCTTGGTTTCCTCATCTTGGAAAGGAGGAGCTTGGACCATGTGGCCTGGAAGATCCATCTTGCTCCAGTCTCAAGTGGTACCCAGTCCGTAGCGTAGCCAATGCTGCTGTCTTTGGAGGCTTGCTGGTTGGGGGCTCATGGGGTGAAAAGGCTAACGTAGGATTAGACATGAGGAAGGGGCTCTCCTTTAAGTTCAATCCTGCCCCCAGGTGGTAGGCAGACAAAGCAAAAGTGCAGACCTTGTCGCGCGCTGCAGCTCGCATAAACCCGGGAACATCATGGTGAGTGAGTGGAGGCGGGCAAAGTCCACACATTGTGATATTCCATTTATATGAAACCTGTGAACTGCCAAGTCCATAGAGGCAGAAAGTAGATGAGTGGTTGCCAGGGGATGGGGAGAGGAGGAAATTGGGATCAACAACTAATGAGTTCAAGATCTCTATTTGGAGTGGCGGAAATGTTTTAGAATGAGATAGTGGTGCCTGTTGCAAAGCATAGTGAATATTCTAAAAACCACTGAACTGAACACTTTTAAATGATGAATTTTATGCTGTGTGAATTATATTTCAATTTAAACATATGTTGCTCCTAAAAACTGCAGACCTTGGCAAGCTGAGGTCAAGTGGACAGAGGACCTGCTTCGGTGGGGACCAAAGAGGTCAGGCAGCTTAGGCGAAAGCGAGAGGGTCTAATCTGCCCAGCTGCAGAAGAGGGCAGCCAGGCAGGCTTCCCTGGCCCAGGAGACCTCTCCTGTCCGAGCCAGGCCGCTGCTTGGGCTGGGCAGCTTCATCAGGGTCAGTGGGCCCACCGCCCAGGAGGCCCAAGACCAAATCCTAGATGCAGCTCTTCTCAAGGTGTGATCCCAGGAGCACCCGCATCAGAACTAACAGGGGACCTTGTTAAAAGAACACATCCCCAGCCCCACCCCAGACCTACTGAATTGGATTTTTGTTTTTAACAAGCTCTCTGGGTGATTGTCTTACACACTGAAGTTTGAAAAACATTTTGAGCTAGAGTGCTTTTCAAACTTTCAGGTGCACACAAATCACCTGGAGGCCTTGTTAAAATGTAGATGCATCTGATTCAGTTAGTCCGGGGTGGGACCTGGGATTCTGCATTTCTATCATAACGTGCTCCTAGGCGATGCTCATTTTGCCTTGGCGCGGCAAGGATGAGAACAATTCTTAAACTTGGCTGCATGTTGCAAGCACCCGAGAAGCTTTAGAAACCACTCATGCCTGGATCTCACTCTCTGAGATTATGAATTGGTCCGCGGGGTGGCCCAGCCACCAGAGATTTGTAACTTTTCCTCTTGTCATTCTAACGTGCAGACACGGTTGCAAACCAATGATCCAGAGGGAGGCTGAAGTTCTAAGTAAGGTGTCCACGTAGATTAAGGGGTGGAATCCCGGGGGATCCCACGTCTCTGGATAGGAAGAATGCAGAGGGGGTAGGAACTGCTTCAACTTCTGACCTATACCAGCAGCAAGTGCCTGTGTCTCACTCCTAGTACCAGAGAGAACATGGTGGAGAAATTGCTAAATCTAAGTCTTAGCAGATAAGAGAAGCAGGGAGCTCCTGCCAGGTTTCCTGCCTCAATCCTACTTCGCTCAGACCCTGGGCCTGAAAGTGGAGTCCATCTGTAGATCCAACGTTAGGAGAGCTACATGGGCAGAGGCAGGGACCCAGAGCCTCCTACCTCCCCCAGAACATCGCAGTTATTGGAACTGCCTTAAATGCAGGGAGGCCTTTGAGGGGAACATCTGCAGGTATCATGCGTTTGGCTCCTTCACCCCTGGCTACTATGCCCTGTCCTCAGCAGCAACACCGATTGGTTCTGATTGGAGAAGGTTGAGAAATGGGGACCCCCATCCGCATCCGGGCTTGCACAGGGGAACTCTCGGCCTTTGGAGAAAGAGATGCACACGGAGGAGGAAGAAAGACGCAAAGAGCAGGGAACTAACAGCAAGGGCTGTTTGCCAGAAAGTCAGATCATGTCAAAAGCAACACTCGGGCTCGGTTGGCGAAAGTGTGCCTGAGCCGCGTGGAGGAGAAATTTAAGCCGTATTTCAGCAGGAAATAAAAATGTGTCTGTAATTAATGATCCTCCAGGAACACACGGCCCTTATTAATGTTGCAATTTGGAGAAACGTAATTCACTAGATGTCAGGTTTGAATCGCCAGAATGGTTTTCCTACTGGAGGAAGGTTTGGAGAGAGCAGGAAGTGCGGAAGAGGAGGAAGCACTGATGGTGGGGTCCCCAGGGTCCCAAGGGTCCCAAGGACAGGGTTGGGAGGGGACAGGGGCTGGGGAAGCCACACTGAAAGACTGGGACACCAAGGAAGAGGCAACTGCAGCCTCGCCATCCCTAAGCACCCCGCCCTGGCAATGCAGCACAGAGATTGCCTGCGTAGGCCCTGAAGCCAGATTTCCCGGGTTCCTATTTGGGCTTTTCCCCTTTGCTGGGTGACTTTGGTCAAGTTGCTTGATGTCTCTGTGCCTCAGTTTGCTCGCCTGTAAAAATGACCATGATAATTGTACCTACTTGTAAGATTCAATAAAGAGCTTTAGCACAGTGCCTAGAAGATCATAAGTGCTAAATAAATAGCTTTTATTATTGTTGACAGTTTCCGTTTATGCATCAGCAGGAATGAGGACAAGAGCGTGAAGTGCAATGAGGATTTTCGTGGGAACCCTTGCGAAGCTATCTGCCCAGCCGTCTTTGCCTAGTGACAGGAGAGGCAAGAGCATTTTCTAGCAACACAGCCTTGGATTCATCACTACTGGGATAAACGTTTCCGCATCCAAAACACATAACTCACCAAACAGTTTCTAAGGGCCCTTCTAGCCTAATCTGTTCTTTATATATTTTTTTTTTTTAATTCTTTGGTTGAAAGAGGAGAAAAGCACACAGGCTGGGTAGATTTGGGGGACTAGACCAGGGAGAGGTGAGGCTGCACATCAACGATTCCTGTGTCCTCCCAACTGGAACTGAGCAGTCGGAAGCCTTGACGTGGGGCAGACACACTTGCCTTGATGTCTAAACAAGGCCACACAGTCTGCGTGGACTGTGCCCCCACCCTGGTCCTAGCCCGCCCTCCCAGAAAGCTCAAGAGAAAGAATCACATTTCCAAGTCCTGCCTTCCACAAGCTCCATCCAGGAGCCATGTGATCCCAAATAGCACCAAATTTGACTTTTTCCCCATTAATATTAATGTCTTCCTTCTGCACCTTCAGGTGCTCTTACTGACCCCTTCTCTTCAGCCTAATGGCATGCTCAAGTCTGCTTTATCCTAGAACAAATCGACAGAGAAGCATTCCTCGGTTTTGCTTCTTCACCCTTGACATCCACCCGATGTCGCTCCAGCAGGCGAGCATCTGCAGAAGTCACTGGCACCGCTGTCTCCATTCCTCACTTCTCAATCACTCCTAGAACCATCACTATGACTTCAACACTATCAATCCATGGAAACCCTTCTCACCCCATCCATCAGCAACACCCCTACTGCCCATTCCAAGGAGCCGTTTCCATTGCTATCTTAACACACTCCTGGGGCTAAATGGTTGACCACTGCCATCTTTTCTAGAACTCACCTCCTTTGGTTTGCATGGTACAGGACCCTCTTGGCTTCTGTCCAGGTGTTTCTCTCAGCCATGCGCACAGGAGCCTCCTCTTCCCCCGACACCTTCATTGCTCGTACTGTCTAGGATGCTGCCCTTGTCCACCTTCTCCTGTTTCACATCCAAAATATCATCCACTCCTATAATTCTAACTAACATCCAGATGCTTACAGTTTCCAAATCCTTATTTCCCTCCAAAGCCATTCTCCTAAGATATAAAACCAGCAAAGGATAAAGTTAAATTATAAATGCACATACTCCATGTCTTTGTATGAATGTCCCATACATATCGCAGACTCAGTATATCCCAAAAACTATCTCCCCATTACCACCCCCAATTTCCCCACTCAGCTCTTTCTCCTGCACTCCTGCATGAACAGATCACCCCGGCACCCACACCATCCGCAAAGCCCGAGAGCCATGAATAACTCAACCCCTCCATCTACCTTGTCCCCAAGAGTCTCTAAACCCTGCTGACTTTGCCTCCTAAAGACCTCATTTGTCAGCCCTCTGCCCAATCTATATCCACTGTCACCTCCGTGGTTCAAGCAAATCTCTCACCTGGATATGCCAATAGTCTCCTAACCGGCCAGACACTGTCTCTCGATCCTTCCAATCCATCTGTCTCGCTGCCACGAGAGTGATTGACCTGTATATTTCATCGTATCTTTCTCCATGCTGCAAGGGCTTCCCTGACTTCCCTCGCTTGTGAGATAAATGCCAGTGCCCTGTCCTGGCATGTGAGACTCTCTGTAACCTGGGCCGTCCCCTTTTCTCGGGCTCCGTCACACTTGCTGAATGACTTGAAATCCCCCAAATGCACTAGGCAATTTCATGTCTCCAAGACCACTTTCTAGAATTCTCTTACCCTGCCAGAAGGCTATGTATAGGGCTGGCTACTTACCTCCTTTCCTCTCATTCTTTTCTGGCCTTTCTGATTCATGTCACCTGTCACCCGCTGTCTCAGCCAGCCAGACACCCCTCCTTGACCCTCCTCTCCTGCAATGATTTGCTCCTGACAACATCCTAGTGAGACATTACCTCTCAGAAAGCTTCAGAGATTAATTTAGGACAAAGTATTAACATGTAGTAAGTGGAGGCATTGTTTCTATGAATTTCTTCTCTTTTAAAGTTATGTTCATCATGATGCATTTGTGTTTATTTCTCTCATATAGAGGAAACCTAACTAATCCATACAGAATACGTACAGCTTATGTTTATATTAATAGGTAAAAATGGAAAAACAAGTTTGTATTATCATTTTCTAGTTGTTCACTCTTTAGAAAAGACAAAGGCTGAGCTACACTGTCCTGCTGGTAGCTCCAGGATCACATTCAAAGCAGGGATCTTGAATTCAAGGGCTTAGAAGAGCCACGCTATTGGAGAGGAGGAAGTGTGGGACTTCAGACACATGGGGAATCACGCCTGTCCAGAGGTGGCAGCTGCTACTAAACTCCAGACACACGTTTCCATGCAGGAATATTTGCCAATTTATCCAAAAGTTCAAAAGATGTTAAATATTTGCTTTGCTATTTCTTTTTTCTGTTTCTTAAGATGGGTGCTTAGATTTATTGGAATTGAGACTTTTCCTCTTTTCTAAAATGGACGATTAAGTCTATAAATTTTCCTCTATGCACTGCTTTAGCTACATCCCATAAATTTTGATATATCACATTTTCTTTTCCATCAGTTCAAAACATTTTCTCATTTTCTTTGTGGATTCTTTTTTGGCCCATAAGTTGCTTAGAAGTTATTTTGTTTAATTT
>NW_012154062.1:3723834-3724816 GCF_000956105.1 Propithecus coquereli
GAGAAAGAGAAAAGGGAAAAGAACAGCCTTCAAGCTTCTTCCCTTTTATTTCTCCAGAAACAGAACCAAAAAATCGTTATTAGTGTTGTTAACCTTGTAGTAAAAGTTTTAAAGATCCCACAGGGCCCTGTAATCAATTTATTCTAGTTCTATAAATAAGAGCCCCCTGAGAGGCCAGAGCCAGCACTTGGCTGAAAGAGGAAAAACCATTGCCCCTCCTTCAAGGTAACGGGAAATATGGGGTTGTAGCAAAAAACTGGTTTACTTACACCTGCCATCCCCTCCCCGCTCTGCTCCTGCCCTTACAAAAATGCCCGCTTGCTGTGCATTGCCTCATCCTTGCTGGGCTCTGGCGGCCTCCTAGGGAATTGCAACAGCCTGACCAGGGGGCCAAAGAGATCTTAGAGAAAACAAACCCACCAGCCTCCCGACCTGTTAGGATGCTGTCCGGACACGCAGTGACAAGGAACAGGAACTTCATGCGATCTGCAATAGCTGCTTTCAGCTTCCAATCCTATCTCGACAATGGCTCCTGGCAACTATTAACTCCTTTCCCAGAGCCACCCCCCTCCCCAGGTTTTCTCCAATAATTTCATTTTGAATGTTTGAGTTTTTATCTTCATAATCTAAAACAAATAACAAAAGTAAATTTCACGTAACAGGATAACTACATTTTTATAATTTTTTTGGTTATTTCAGATTATTAAGGGGGTACAAATGTTTTGGTTACATAAATTACTTTCGTACCATTTCAGTCAAAGTTATAAGTGTGCCCATCCCCCAGAGAGTGTGCATTGTATCTGTTAGGTGTGAATTCACACCTAGAGGATAACTACTTATAAATGAGCCTGGGACATTATTTTGATGTCCAAGCTTAAATTTGTGTTAATACAGCAATCACAAATAAGAAATACTGTGGTAATTGTTTTGAACTGGTGAGAAAAGAGTAAATTATGCTCAGTTACCAAGCAGAGGCCAAGCA
>NW_012154062.1:3725299-3735282 GCF_000956105.1 Propithecus coquereli
TATAATCTGAGTATAGGAGAGACTGTAGGGCCATCTTGTCCTGCCCCACCCAATGCAGGAACCTCCCCCACAGTATTTCTGCCAGGTAGCCCACAAGCCATTACTTAGAGAAAAGCAGAGACAGGGACCTAACTGCCTCACTACGAAGCCTCTTCCACATAGTGATGTGGTATATCAAAAAGATCATGGAAAACTGTAATCACATGTGTAGAGTTTGAGTCACAATTCTACCATTAACAATGGGTAAGTTTAGATAAGAGCATTGTTCTAATTTATTCCTCCCAACAACCCTATTGCAATCTATTGGGTTCATTAATTGGGTACCATTATCATCCACATCTTACAGGTGGGGAGACTGAGGCACAGAATGGTAAAAGTGATTTGCCCAGGTTCTTGTAGTTAACGAGGTGGTAGAACTAGAATGTAAACCCAGGCAATTCTGAATCAGGAGTTGGTGATTACAGCAGCCATGAACACGTGCCCTCAGGTCTCCTTTGGTGGGGGACATAACTGAGGGGTGATCCCACCTACCCACTACCCAGACATTGACTGAAAGAGGCAGAGCCTTTGAGCCAGGCCCGTTCTTGGGAATCACAGTACTCCTCTGATAGGCAACGTTAGCTCAAGGACCCTGCGTTGTTCCAGGCAAAACTTTCTTAGAAGTGTGCTACATTCGGAGACTCTTAGTATCCAGTTCTCCTTCCTTCCATCTCCCCTTACAGAGCGAAGACCTGTTGCAGGCTAAATAATAGCCCCACAAAATGTCTACATCTTAATCCCCGGAACTTGTGAATGTGTTACCTTATATGATGAAAGGAACTGTGCAGATGGGATAAAGCTAAGGATCTCGAGGTGGGGAGATTATCCTTGATTATCCAGTGGGCCCCATGAAACACTTTCAGAAGCAGGTGGAAGGAGGGTCAGAGAAAGAGATCTGACAATGACAGCAGAAGTCAGAGTGATGCAACTGCTGGCTTTGAAAATGGAAGCGGCCGCAAGCCAAGGAATGCAGGTGGCTTCCAGAAGCTGAAAGAGGTGAGGGATAGAGTCTCCCCTGGGGCCTCCAGAAGGAACACAGCCCTCCAAACACCTTGATTTTAGCCAGTGAGACTTCTGACCTCCAGAACCATAACATAATCAATTTGTGTGGTTTTAAATCACTAAGTGTGTGGTACTTTGTTACAGCAGCAATAAGAAATCCATACAGACCTACAAAATGGTCTGATGGCTCTTCCTGCTTCATTCTACTTCCCCCGCTTTTCCTCCCACAGGTGTTTCTCCTCAACAATCTCTTTCACATCTAATCTCATCTTGACATCTGCTTTTAGGAGGATCCAAACAGACACAAGTGGTACCAAAAGTGGGCTTTGAGAAAACAGGCAAGACGTTGGGACTTCAGATTCTCTCCTTCGTTACCCCTGATTCTGAGTGGTAGTGGTGCAAGGATAGGCTGTAGCAAAAAGGGGTGACCCAGTAGCTAAAGATTTCACTGGTGCTGACCTGGGAAAACGTTTCAATGGAGGGGAACACTATCGCAGGTGGGAAATGTTCTGGTAAACAGAAACACCACTGCACACACAATGATTTGAGCATCTGAAAATACGGGGAAACAGTGCCTACAAAGAAAGGGGGATCAGTTGGTTACTAAGTTGTATTGATGTCTTGCAAAGAGATAACAGGAAGCAAGCAGTTAATGGCTGTGTGCAAGCTCATCAAGACACCCTGATATTGTGTCGTGGAAGAGAAGACCCAGCCGAGCAGCTGCGGAGTGCCGAGGGGTACCACCCAGCCGAGGGGTGCCAACCCCCCATATAGTTGAAAATTCACATATAACATCTGCAACATTTGAGTGCTCAAAGAGGGTCTGTTTTGTTAAGTTCAGGGCCATGATGGGGAAAACTTGCAACTTTGAAAAATGGGATGGGGGCACCTGGATAGATGTCCCTGCAGATGTTAGCCCTACAAGCTCCCCTGAATGCTCAGAGTTTGCAGAGGGGGCTCGCTCCTCCCTAGCAAGAGCTAGCACTTCTGCTGTGTCGGAATATGCAGTAGAGGAGGCTTTCCTGCTTCCCTTGGGAGCTTCCTTCACCTCCGCTCCCAGCTGCTAGGCTGATACCAGGGTTAATCTAGATACAGTCGTGCAGAGCCTATTAATAAGCAAAAAGAGTCTACACCCAAGATGTTCTAATAATTAGCTAACAGGTGCCAGCAAAAACCAGTGAAATATAACTAGGGTTGGATTTTAAGGGGGCTGGATTGAGGGGGACAGAAAGTAAGATTGGATGAGGAGGCATTCATTGACTTGGGGGAGCTTTCCTGGGAGACACCCTAGGACCTTGCTGCTGGGGGTTGGGGGGAGAAGATCTCTTAGAAGCCTGGAGAAAGAGGGAGAGAACACTGGTAAGGTGGAAATGCCTGAGTTGTCCTGGAAGGAGATAGAGGAAGGAATGAAGAGGCTGAGGAGGGCGTGTATCTTGGAACAGATATGCTACGTAAGGCCAGAGAACCACCAAAAGCCCTGGAAAGTTCTAGAAGGCAGCCAACAGGTCTTGACCCACAGCGAGACAGTTTGCAGAGAGCATGGTGTCCACAAAGAGCAAAAGAGATAGGCAGCCAACAAGGATGCTGCTCACCACCAATACCCCACAAAACGCAACCGTGGAGGAGGAAGAGGAAACTCAGTGTGGTTACACTGATAAGAAGTCACAACCTGTTGGTCAGTTCTCAAACCTGAGCCAAAATTCAGGTCCAAACCCACTGACTGAGGAGGAAGGACCCTGCAGTACTATGGTTGGTATATACAGTTGACCCTTGAACAATGTGGGGGTTAGGGGTGCCAATCCCCCACACAGTTGAAAATTCACATATAACATCTGATTCCCCCAAAACTTAACTACTCACAGACTGTCATTGATTGGAAGCCATACCAATAACAAAAACAGTAGATTAACCATAGTTTGTGGGTTATACATACTACATACTGTATTCTTACAACAAAGTAAGCTAGAGAAAAAAATGTTAAGAAAATCAAAAGGAAGAGAAAATATATTTACTGCTCATTAAGTGGAAGCGGATCATCCTAATGGTCTTCATCCTCATCACCTTCACTTTGAGTAGGCTGAGGAGGAGGAGGAGGAGGAGGAGGAAGAGGAGGGGTTGGTCTTGCTGTCTCCGGGGAGGCAGGAGAGGCAAGCAAGCTCGGTGTGACTTTTATTGAAAAAAATCTGTGCCTACATGTACCCGCGCAGTTCAAACCGTGTTATTCAGGGGTCAACTATAGTGTAATGATTCCATCGGTTCCTTCCCAAAGAGCCCTGTGACCGTTTTTCTGGGTGACTGTACACTGGAGAAAGGGGGAAACAGATATCTTGAGGATTATTAGACAGAGTCTGAGTTTAGCCTTGATATTCAAAGATTCAGAGCTTTAACCTGATCTTCCTATTAGAGTGGGGCGTGGAGTGGCCAGGCAATCCATGGAGGCCTAGTTGAAGTCTGAGCCCAGGAGCATCTTCTAAGTTCATAAACCCACCCAGTAGTTATTTCCTCTGCTCACGAGTGTGTAATTAGAATTAATATACTTGGTATTTGGAGTAACCTCTTTTACCTGTAGGGAAAATATTATCATAGTGGGGGAGGCCAAGCGGGAATTTCTGAAATTGCTCCTCCACTGGCCATGGTAGT
Organism: Propithecus coquereli; assembly: GCF_000956105.1. Lineage (NCBI taxonomy): Eukaryota > Metazoa > Chordata > Mammalia > Primates > Indriidae > Propithecus > Propithecus coquereli. Next base: position 3,728,981 of record NW_012154062.1, read on the forward strand.
AAATCAAAAACAACATTGCATCCTGGAGCCAATGACAGAGATGGGTGCCATCCTTAAAGACCTAAAGAATGCGGGAATAGTGGCCCTGCTTCTTCCCTCTGTTGTGGCACTGTGGCCTCTGCAGAAACTGGGTGGAGCCTGGAGACTGGCTGAAAGTAACACAGGCTTAACTCAACTACTGCCTTAATCATCGCTGCGGTGCCAGACACGGTATTTTTGTTAGAGCAGATTAATACGCCTTCAGGTGCCTGGTATGTGGCCATCAATTTTGCAGATGTGTTCTTTTCCACTCTGACGAGAAAAGAGAATCAAAAAGTTCGTATTCACGTGGGATGTACGATAATAATTATTTATGGTTTTGCCCCAGGTCTAAACCTCTCCTGCCCTTGGGCGTAGCATCATCCAAAGGGATCTGGACCACCTGGGCATCAATGACATCACATTGATGGGACAGGGCGCACAAGAGCGACTCTGCTGCAGGCCTTGGTAAGACACATGTGCTCCAGAGGGTGGTAGATAAGCCTGGCAAAGATTCAGGGATCTGCCACTTCAGTAATATTCTTAGGATGTCCAATGTCAGGGGTGTGCCAGGATGTCCCCTTCAAAGTAAAAGACAAATTACCGCACCTTGAATCCCAACCATAAGAAGGAAGCATTCTGCCTGGTAGCCTGTTTCAGTTCTGGAAGCAACCATTCTACACCTAAGAATGCTCTTCCAACTAGTGTGCTGGGTAGTAAGGGCGGCCACCAGCTTTGAGTGGGACCAGCAGCAGGAAAGGGCTCTATGGAAGTTGCAGGCTACAGTGCAAGCAGCCTTGCACTTGGGCCACATGATCTGGCAGATCCTAAGGAGTTAGAGTTGGCAGTGGTGGGAAAAATATACAGGATGGAGCTTTTGAAAAAGCCCAGTAAGAGAATCATATCACAGACTCCTGGGATCTGAAACAAGGCCATGCCAGCCACGACAGAGAAACAGCCCTTGGCATAATGTCAGGCCCTGGACAAAACAAAACACTTGACCATAAGGCACAAAGTGAGCTGCTGACCATGAGCTGGGTCCTATTGGACTCGCCAGTCATAAAGCCAGGCAGGCCCAGGGACAGTCATCATCAGTGAGAAATGATGCACCTGCACCAAGCCTGAGCAGGTTCCCGAGCCACATGTGAGCTGTGTGAGCAGGTGGCCTAGAACCCGTGTCAACAACCATGGTGACAGCAGCCTCCCTCACCCCAGCTCATACCTACAGCTACTCGGAGATCCAGCGCGACCAGCCAAGGGAGGAGGGAAAAGCTGGAGCCTGGCTAACGGATGGGTTGGTTTGGTTCATGTGTGCAAGCCAAACTCCACAATGCCCACGTTACAGTTGTGTTCATGGCTGGTCTAAAAGACAGTGAAGAAGGAAAATTGTCCCAGTGTGTGAATATGTGAGCAGTGCACCTGGTCATCTAGTTCATGTGTGAGGAGAGGCCACCCAAGGGGAGGATAAATACGGATGACTGGGCAGGAGCGTGGAGAGAGAATACTGAAAGATTGGTGACAAGGTCTCTGGTAAAAGCATGGGAATGATCACATTGGGAGTGGGCACGAAGTGTGAATACTTTTGTATCACAAATCAGTGCCGCCTGAAAACATCCACTGCAGAAGAGGCACTGACCAAGCCAACAATCAAAACGACTTAGTCATTTTGCATTAGCTCACCTGGGCCTGCCTGACTTTATGACTGGCTGCCTTTGAACTGGCAGGATGAGCACATGAATGGAAGAGCCATGGCGGCAGAAACAGAGGCCACAGAGGGCTCCAAAGCTTGCACTCCCACTGATCAAGGCTGATCTAGCTATTACAGCCTCTGAACATCCAGCCTGTCAGCAACAGAGACCAACGCCAAACCCCTGAAACACCGTTACCCCTCAAGGAGACCAACCAGCCACTTCATGGCACACTGACTACATTGGGCCCTGCCCATCCTAAAAGAGCCAGCAGTTCATCCTCATGAGGACAGGTACCTGTTCTGGGTGTGGGTTTGCCTTTTCTGCTCCTAGAGCTTTAGTTGGCACCACTGCCTGAGGGCTTATGGACGTCTGATCCCCAGGCATAGAATCTCGTGCAGCACGACATCCAACTGGGAGACCCACGGCACAGCAAGGTGGCTTAAATGCTTGTCCCCTCCAAAACTTATGTTGAAATCTAATTGCCATCGCAGCAGTATTAAGAGGTAGGACCTTTAAGAGGTGGTTAGGCCATGAAGGCTCCACCTACATGGGTAGGATCAGTACCATTATAAAACATGAGTTTGGCCCCCTCTTGCTCTCTCCCTCACCTTCTTGCCTTCTGTCGGATGATGCAGCAAGAAGGCCCTAGCAAGATGTCAACGCCCTGACATTGGACTTCCCAACCTCTAGAACTCTGAGCTGATAAATTCCTTTTCCTTATAAATTACGCAGATTCTGATACTGTCATAGCAGCACAAAGTGGACTAAGACAACCGATGACCACCCCAAATCTGCTGGCCTCATAGGATGCTGGAATGGTCTTCTGAAGTCACAGCTGATGTACCAGCTCAGGAGCAACACTCAAAGGATGGGGTACTATCCTTCAGGATACAGAGTCTGCATTAAACTGGAGACCTCTGCATGACGCAGTGTCCCAGTAGGAAGGACCCATGGACCTAGGAACCAACACATGAAAGCAGGAATAGTCCAATGACTTTCTGGGGTATTTTGGGCTTCTTGTCCCTATAACTCTCGTCTTAGGAGTGTTGGAGGTTCTGGTATCCAAAGGGGACACACACTTTCAGGGTACAGAGAAAGGATCCCATGAAAACTACAAGTTACAGCTGCCGCCAGGACCCTCTGGTTTCCTTGTGTGCAGGGACCAGCAGAAAAGGCGTCAACATACTGCCAGGGTCACTGGCCCAAATACTGCTTTTACACAATGATAGCATTGAGGAGCGTGTGTGGAACCCAGATGACTCACTTCGGCGTCTCCTGGTATTTCCTTTCTCCCTTCTGATGGTGAAAGTCCTTGGACAGCCACCTGGTCCACAAACTCAGACATCTGAGGAGTGAAGGTGTGGGTCACCCCAACAGGTAAGACCCCAATAGGTACAGAAGTTGCTGCTGAGGTTTAATGGTCAGTGGAGGAGGAAGAGGAAGGAATACCAGTTGTGGCCTTGAGATCAACTGCAGTAATGGGGGTTTAGTTTGTTTCACTGACCTGCTTATTCTAAGGCCACGTTTCCCATGGGCCTGAAGGAATTTTAGCCCAATGTCACACTACATGATCTGCAGTAAGTAACAGATTTTCTCTGAACTTTAGTTTCCTTTCCTAAAATGGGAATGGGAATGTCTGCCTTAGGTTATCATGGCGGGTGGGGGAGAACAGAGAAGGTGATGTGAAATGTGCACGGTTCCAAAAAGTTAATGGCCATGGTCGTGCTGAATGTAAAATCCCCCCTCGCTAACTTCCACTCATTGGTCTTTGTTCAGTCTTCCAGCTCTGAACAGAACAAGTCCAACCCTTCTCCTGTAGTCGACCCTTCAGATACAGTAAGTCCTCACTTAATGTCATCGATAGGTTCTTGGAAACTGCTACTTTATGTGAAATGACATGCAGCAGGTCCTCAAATAATGTTGTTTCATTCAGTGTTCCGTTATCACATCAATGAAAAACATTGGTTTTGTTATGTATCATTTTGCTTAAAGTCACAGTTTCCAAGAACCTATTGATGATGTTAAGTGAGAACATACTGTGCTTGAAGACAGCGTGGCTCCCCAGGCACCGCCCCAATCTGAAGTTTACACTCTGTTCCTTCAAGCTCTTCCTCCTGCCATCAAGTGTCTTACTTTCTGTTTGCTCCGATTGCCAGTGTCCTTTGGAAACATGGCACCCGTGACGACTCCTTGCACTCCTGGCACAGACTGACAGGTACAGAAAGCAGAGGGCCTGGCCCCTCCTGGGAGCTGGGGGATCTTCCCCTGTATTGCAGCGAAGGTCTGCACCACTTTTCCTTAGTGACATCACACAACTGGTATCTCTGATGATGTCATTAATCTAAAAACCCTTGATCTGTCCCCTGGAAGCTGCAGCCCCGACGGGCGACCCCCATTCTATAAGTATGCAATTAACTTTTTGAGCACGAACGTTAGCAAAACTTTGGAATCTGAGTTTTCTACAGCTGATGATGGATATCTGTACTTGATGTTTCCCCTGCGTCCTCTCCAATTCAGGAAGGTCTCTCGCTCATTCCATGTGACTTTTGAGATGTCGTTGTGGCAGACACCCACTAGGTGCTTCCCAGCCACCTGGCCCCTTTCCTCTTTCTAGAGACCTAAAGTTGACTCACACATCACATTGCTCTGTGCTTGGGGGAGCCCTTCAGGCCCAGGATTGCCCTAAGACGAGCACAGTCATCCCCAGTGATTGGGTTGGCAATGGCGTATGGCGCAATCCTGACCACAGAAACATGACACTGTGTCTTCTCAGAGACTCCTAAAAAGACTTCTCCCAGGCAATTTTTTTAAAAAAATTTAAAAAGTAGAGAAAAAGAGAGAGAGGTGCATGAGAGAAAATACTCCCTCTGCAGCTTCCGGCGGGGGTCATTTGCACATCAAACCCAGCCAGCCTTGGCCCTATGAGAACTCCAGGGAAGAGGCAGTAGAAGGCAGTAAGAGGATGAGTCAAAATACTGAGATGGCAGCACGAGTCTCTGATCTTCCCAACCCTGGAGCCACCCTGCCTGGTGATGCTTTTGAATGTGAGACTGAAATGTCCTTATTGTTTAAGAGGACTTCCGGCACCCACGGTTTCCTCCTGTTTCTGGGGATCCATTGTTTGGCACATTGTCTGGTTCCAGTGTCTCTACCATAAATCCCTTTTAGCTATTAAATTTGCCATGTTGATTTCCGTCGCTTAAATTTAGAACCCTGACCAAGGCACTGTTTGTAAGAAAAGGGAACAAGATAAAGAGACAAACACGCACCCGGAGAGGAAAAGATAGCCACACACATGTCACTTAGCCTGAAAACAAACAGCCATTTATGTATATGGAGGTACATTAATTGCCAAAATTGAACTAATGAAAGAGACATAATTAGCTTCTGAGGGCGGAAGAAACCAAGTTGATCTCCTAATGAGGTCTGAACAGGCCTCTCATTAGCCACATGGCTGGGGACTGGCACGAGGTGGCAGGGCTCAGGGAAAATGCAGAGGGAAAGAGAAGAGGCTGGAAGACAGATGGGGACCTGGGTATCCTCTGCTCCTGCATCCCCCAAGGGAATTTTGTCCCAACGGGATTAGAGGAGCTGCCCCAGGAAAGGAATAGCCCAGCAGCAGAGGATGGACAGACACTTCCCCAGAGCCTCTTCCCTTCCTAAACCTGTTTCCCTCGTGAACATTTTATTTTCCAGACGCAAAGGGCCACCAATTTGTCCCAGACCCCTCAGCCCACTGCCTCCCAGGGTGTATCGCAAGGGTGCCTCTAGCCTCGGAATCAGCTGAGCTCCATCCAGACCCCATCCTGACTCATTTAACGGAATCTCTGGGTGTGAGTCCCTGCGCTTTGCTATGCAAGACACCACCAAATGTCATTAAAAAACTGATGCAAACTCTAAGTTAATTTGCATTTTCACAGAAACCCATGGGAAAAGGGCGATGCTTGACCCAAATTAATAAATCTCTGATTTTGAAATCTCCAGCACGATGGCTTGGGAATGGAGAAAAACAGACGTGAGATGGTGATACCACATAGATTAAAAAACCGCTTCCATGTAAGTATAAGGACAGCCAACTACATGTGCCGCATAATGACCTTTCGGGGTCAATGACGGACCACCCGTACAACGGTGGGCCCATGAGATTATAACGGAGCTGAAAAATTCCTATTGCCTAGTGACATTGTGGCTGTCCTAAGAACTGTTATAGCGGAAGGCATTACTCCCGTGTTTGTGGTGATGATGATGTACACAAACCTACCACGCTGTCAGTCGTATAAAACTAGCACGTATAATTATGTACAGTACATAATACTTGATAATGATAATAAAGTACTATGTTACTGGTTTATGCATTTACTACACTATATTTTTTATTGTTGTTTTAGAGTATACTTCCTCTACTTATTGTTTTTTAAAAAAAAACTTAACTATAAAACAGCCCAGGCAGGTCCTTCGGGAGGTTTTCCAGAAGGCATTGTTATCACAGGAGATGACAGCCCCTTGACTGTTACTGCCCCAAAGACCTTCCAGTGGGACAAGAATGGAGGTGGGAGACAGTGACACGGATGACCCTGACCCTGGGTAGGCCTC
>NW_012154062.1:3737567-3739139 GCF_000956105.1 Propithecus coquereli
CAGGTAGAGATGGAGAAGTGCCTGCCAGATGGAGAGAAAAGACTGGCCGCGAGCTCTGGAGGCTTCCAGAATCTACCAGCTAGTCTCTGGGCAGCTTCCTGCTAGCTGCGTCCTCTGCCTGGGCCCAGCTGGGGTTGCAGCTAATGAAGGGGGCAGCTTTGATGTCCTTCTGCTATCTTCTTGTTTTAAATCCTCATCCTTCTCCCTTCCTGGGCTTTGCACTTGCTTGCGCTACTTTCTCTCTCTCTCTCTGCCCGCCCCCCTTTGCCTTTCCCTCCCTTTCTCCCTCCCCTTCTCCCTCCCTCTTTCCCTCTTCCTCTCCCTCCCTCACCTCACCCCATCTGTTTACTTCATGACTGATATTTTTTAACAGCACGGGAAAACATGTTTCCCCCCTATGAACAAGAGAGGAAAGAATTTCTCCTCCCTAATAGATCTACAACTATTTGAAATGCATATAAACTACAAGAGTTTCTCTCAGCAGAGAAATTGGTCCCTAGCAACTGGCATCTTCTTTTTTCCCCTCCTAAATTGTCTTATACCACCAAAACTTTAAGACTATTCTTATTTACTGTAAAAACAGCATTGTACATCCTGAAATAAATGTTAAAAGACATAAACAGCAAAACTCTCCTGATCTTACCTGTGATCCTAACATACCCTCACCAGCCTAAAAAAAAAAAAAAAAACTGTTAGCAATTTCTGGCTTCCCGCCCAGTCTTTATTCATGAGCACGGACTTCACTCAGTTGTAGTGATTAGCAAAACTTATTCCACAAAGAGCTTCTATCCCTGCAAACAACTAGAATTTAAGGCATTTTAAGATGAACTCAGTGTAACAGGATGACCTGAAGTGACACTGATTCTGAGACTGTTTTTTGAAACCTTGAAACACAGAGAGCAGTGGCTTGAACTTGGAGCAGCCTCACCTGGTCAGGGCTGTTGGTGGCTCAGGTGTGTTACTATTGAGACAGAAAAGCCAGGCTTTGGAAAATGGCCCATTGGGTAAGTTGATGATTGGTGGTTTTGGAGCTCAGAGCTGGAGGGTGGGAGAGAGAGAAAAGCCAGTCCTGAGGCTGGGAAGGATTCATCAGCCAGCCTCAGACAGCTGCGAGGAAAAGCGCTTCCTCCTCTCTCTAGGCTGGGGCTAAAATTGGGCCAGTCTGCACATCGTGATGCCTTCAAAATGCTGCTCCTGGCCCTCGGGAGGCAGGAAGTATCCCCAGTAAGGAACAGCCCACGGATGTCTCCAGCATGCGTGGGCCGGTGCTGGGGCTATCAATTATTCTCCGTGTTGTTCTTCCTCCTTTCTATCATCCCCAAACTTTTAGTAAAGACACTTAAGGGTCACAGCCTGGTCTTTGTTATCTGAATGTGTTTCCTCCAGCTGCTGGAACAAATCACCACGTGCTTGGCTTAAAATCTATTTTAAAACCTAGGGAAAATATGATCTTATGTTATTTTTGCAATTATAAGATAATTACAATTACCACTCTATTCCAGATTATACTAGAAGTCTTTGCCAGTAAAATAAATCAATGGAAGAAATTAGACTCATAAGAATTTGTACATG
>NW_012154062.1:3739189-3741165 GCF_000956105.1 Propithecus coquereli
AGCTAAGCTTTATTACAAAAGAGTCAGTTAACAACAAATAAAAATTTTAACAATAGAAAAAAGCCTATGCAATAAGGATACAAAGAAAGAAAATATTTTTGTACAGCTCCAAAATGTGTCTGTGTTTTAAGCTAAGCTTTGTTACAAAAGAGTCAGTTAACAAAAATGTAAAAGTTTATAAAGTAAAAATGTTACATTAGCTAAGGCTAATTTATTATTGAAGAAAGTAAAAATTTTTAAAATAAATGTAGTGCAGCCTAAGTGTACAGCGTTTATGAAGGAACATTAGTGTAGAGTAATGTCCTAGGGCTTCACGTTCAATCAGCGCTCACTCATGACTCACCCAGAGCAACCTGCAGTCCTGCAAGCCCCATTCATGGTAAGTGCCCTAGACAGGTGTACCATTTTTTATCTTTTATATCGCAATTTTATTGCACCATTTTTGTGTTTAGATACACAAAGATGATTGTGTTACAATTGCCTACAGTTTTCAGTACAGTGGCATGCTGTACAGGTTCGTAGCCCAGGAGCAATAGACTTTACCATATAACCTAGGCTATGCACGTAAGTCTGTGTAAGCTACACTTTATGATGTGCACACAGTGGCGAAGTCCCTTAATGATCCATTTCTCAGAACGTAACCTCGCCATTAAGTGACACATGGCTGTAATGTTATTTCCAGCCAAATCAAGTTGGGTATACTTTCTTCAGTTCTTCCAAACTGCTCTATTACATTTTGTTAGAATGATTGGATCAACTCCACTAGGTCTAGTGGAGTTGACCCAGAGCCCAGCACAATTCCTAGGGCACAGTAGAGTTCAATGAACTCACTGAACAGCAACAAACACTTCTACAGCACTCTGTGCGTGGCACTGTGCTAGACACTTTACACCTATCAACTCATTTAACCCTTGCAACCACCCGTTTACACGTAGAGAAAATAAAGCTCAGAGAGGGTAAGTGACTTGCTCAAGGTCACACAGCTAGTGTGGAGCTGGTTCAAGTCCACCCTCTGCACGCTGTTCACCACTATGCCACCTTCGTACATCTCTTAGCTTCTCAGAAAGGGTGGCCCTGGAGAAAAAGGACCATGTAGCCAACTTTTAATATAGCCCATTCCTTTCGCATTTTTGTCATTGCCTTTTATAATTAAAAGTCATTTATCTCAAAACATTTTTGCAAAGAAGCAGGGCATGAAGAGTCAGAAAAGCATCATGTTGAAGAGTACGGCTTCTGGATGGGAACATTTACAGGTTTGGATCAGGGCTCCAACAGTTATTGTGTTACCTTCCTAACGCCTGAGTTTCCTTATATGGTTATTAAAATTAACCCAGTGAATACGCACAATGCATTTTGAACAGTCTCTGGCATTAAGGTAGCAACAATAAATGTTAGTTATTACTGCTATCTAAATAATAAAAATCACAGAATTACGAGCCCTTAGAGTTTAAAGGAACTCGAGACAACATTGATTTTCAAAGCAATGTGAGAGTGTTTAAACTTTCTGTGATCATTTAATGCACGCTCATTTTGCCTGTTGTTAAAATGCAATCCACGAACAGTGGCGACTAGATCACAGCCACGTGGTCAAAGCAGGCAGATTCTGATGACACCGGTGGATGATAGGGAGTAGCGTGGCTTTTCAACTTTTTGTTGTTAGTTTTGTTTTTGAATAGAAAATACAGCTTTGTCTAAATTGTAACTAATTTTAAAAACGTATACACTAAAACTAATGTTTAAAAAACAAATAGAGAAGTATAGTTGGATACTGTTTTCACTGATTTCTGTTACTATCACAAGGTAATCTACCCTTCATTTTATCACTGAGTTTCAAATCAGTTTACTTAAATGTATTTTTCTTGACAATGTGGAAGATACAATGTAGACATTTGTTGCCGTTAAGAATCTTACATTGTAACATATGGGGGCTTCCTGGAGGCTTGGGAAGGGGCGTGGCTAAGGCAAGAGGGAGACAA
>NW_012154062.1:3743857-3747387 GCF_000956105.1 Propithecus coquereli
AAAGTGAAAAAGCAAGTTACAAATTGAGATAAGATATTTCTATTACTCGGCTCCAACAAACAATTACAAACAGAAAATAAAGAGACTTTTTCAAATCAATGGACAAAGTGCAAACAACCTACTAGAAAAATAGACAAAAGCCCAAATACAATTTCGTGGATGAAATGCACAATCAAGAAGTATAAGAAGATGTCTTTAATCAAAGAAATGAAAACTAAGACCACAGTGAGATGCCATTTTATATTAATAATTAATTGGGAAAATATTTAAAAGTCTTACAAAATCAAGTTTCAAGAAAGACATGAATCTGCAGAGTCACATTGCTGCTGAGATTGATGCAATAAATTAGTGCCAACACTTTGGACAACAGTTTGTAAATATTCCCTAAATTAGATTATTTATATACCCTATAACCCAGCAATTCCACTCATAATTATATACCCAAGAGAAATTCCTGAGTGTGTACAACAGGAAATATATACAAGAATATTCATATCATCACTGTTCATCATAGCAAAAAAGGTTGAAACTACCCAAGTGCTCATCACTGGGAGAATGGATGAAATGAGTGTGGAATGGTCACATGATAATGTGCTATAAACGGATGAAGGGAATAAACTCTATTAACTTGTGAAAATGCAGATAAATCTTAGCAATTCAATGTTAAGTGGAAAAGTAACTCCCAAGGATTACATAGATATTGATATCATTTTTTTATAGAGTGTAAAATAACTAACATCAAAATAGGCTTCTTAGAACTACATAGCGGTGAAATAAAACAATTTTTAAAATGAAGCAAGAAAGTGCTGAATACAGGATTCAGGATAAAGTTTGCCTCAAATAGAGGAAACCAGAAAAAGTGAAGAAATGGGAGTAACCGTGTGGTCAGACAACAAACTGTCATTGACGACCAAGGTTTTATTTGCACCGACGGTTTTGTGATTGTTCATTACACTATTAAAAATAACTAAATAAATCCCAGTGATGAAAGCAAGTGATGTATTAAGGATGTGACTAATCCAATTCTGTGCTCCTAAAATCCATGAAGAGCTTAAAAATAGGAGAAAAATATTTAAAAGGCAATTTGGTGGAGATAATATTATCAGATGTGAGGTCACTTGGGAGAGTAAAGGAAAAGTTGAAAACAAAAAATTAAAACGGATTAAAGAAATACATAAATAAAGAGAAAGTAAAGATGGGAAGGGACTTTCACTATCATCTTTTGGGTAACAAGCATGAGATGCTTGCATCATCCACAATATCAGGGAGCCATTCTCGTCTTTCGTGAGAAAGCCGGCTCGCGTGAAGTCGCAGACGCTCTGTCCCACCATAAAGCGATATTGTTGGCTTGAACTCTGTTTCTAGGGCAGCGTCTACTAGAAGGCAGTTGCTAAATGTTTCTAGAGGGAACCAGCTGTGGGAAAACTATTAATTAGCCTCAATCATTATATGCAGATTAAATTGGTTAACTCAATATAGAAAGCAGAGAAGAGGAGTTGGAGTGATAGTCTCTTGATATGGTAAGAAAAGCATACAAGGTTTTTATTGTTCCCAGTGGACCAGACAAGAGATTTTTGGCTCAGAAAAAGCTGAAAAGTAGCTCCAAACTAGAAAAACGAGAGAGGATATTCCTTGGTTTGGGGAAGGAACAGAGACTATTCCCCAAGGAAGAGGTAAACTGTCAGCTGAGAGAGAAACTGTAAGACTTTAGGATCCCAAACGCACTAAGCTGAGCTCCAGAAATTAGTAGAACATGAACAACCAAAATAAAATTTGCTCTGAGTTCTAAAACATAAGTTGTTATTTAGAATAACTACAGTGAGGGTTACTCAGAAATTACATATAAATGTATCACATAATTTTTTTCATTAAAAAAATGATAAACCATCTCAAACTTTTCCACCACTAAAACTAAGGGCAGTGGCCTTCGACCCCTAGTTTTGTCCAAGGCCATGGCAGTGGCCCACGACAAGCAAGATTTTGTTTGAAGTCCCATTTGTAATGTTAAAAATTCATGCAAATTTTGCAGTCTGCTATGTATATACCCAGGTTTATTTCAATAGAAAAACATTTTAAACGACTTAACTATTAAGCAAGAACTGATGGCTCAGGTACGCCACACTTAGCCTATGGTCTTGCATTAACACGCATTCCATTTTGAGAATTACTGTAATTATCCTTTTCGGGTTCAAATTTTGCTTGAATTTGATTATTTTTATTTAGTAAAAATATGTTATTTCCGATATGTACTTGGAAATTCAAATGTGCAACTCTCAAAAGGTTGAACAGAAATGAAACAAATGCCCAAATTCAGAAACTGGCTCTTCTGTTTACTTTTTGTGCCCACTCATTTTCTCATCTGTAAAATGAGAATATTACTACCAATACCTACCTTTGAGGGAGACTTGTCTGCTATTCACCAAACCATTTCCTTCTCTTGCTGGGAGTATAGCTAGCCTACCCGCCGCAGCTTCTCCTGCAATTAGCCCTGACCACATTACTGAGTTCTGGCTAAAGAAATAGGAACAGGAAGAAGAGATGCCTCTTCTAGGCTAGCAAATAAAAATCTTTCAAAATTCCAAGTGATTCCCTTATCTCTCTTTTTTCCACACCCAGGCCCACCTTGGAAGCCACGTGCTAAGATTGCATAATCCTTATCAGCCCAAGTCCCTAAATGACAGCACAGAAAAGAGCCTCCCAATCCCAGACCCCCCAGACTGGACTTTTTCTATGCAAGAAATAAAGGTGTATTTTATTAACCCACAGGGTTCATCCATTACAGAAGATTAAGCAGGGCTTAAATTAATACATACCTCCCCAAAACCTGGCAAGGAGTAAGTGAGACAATTCACATCGAGTAATTAGCACCCAGTGTCATGGAATGTGCACGTCTGTCAGTCTGAGGCGATGGGACCCTGGAACTACGCTGCCACCTCCCATCAATCTATTTCTTAAATTGCAGGGTAAAGTTAACCACAAATAACAAAGTCATGGCATCAAGCTGTCACAAATTGGCCACCGCTTTCCTAAGGCATTTGAAGTGTGTGTATTGACAGGTGAAAGCAGGAAGGAGTAAGAGAAGAGGAAGAGAAGGGAACCTGAGTCGGAAGATAATATTTCAATGGATTTGCACACCTGGTTTGGGTGCAAAGGGGTGAGAAGAAGAGAAAGGGATTTTGCTGAGATTTATTCTATGCCAGTTGGAGGCGTAAACAATTCACATCTGTGGTCTCAATTCTTCCTCATAATCCCAAAGGTAATCCTAAAGGTACATATCAGTTTCTCCATTTACAATTAAGAAGTGATGCTCCAAGAAGCAAGATCTTGCAGTTTGTGGGTAACAGAGCTGGGATTCACACCTGAGTTGGTCTGTTCTAATGTCCTCGTTCTTTCTGATGTAAGCATGTAACCTTTGGACGCTCTGATTCTACGCTGAAGGTGGGCCGAACCACACTGCTCGGGGGACAGGATGGCTGTGATGAAATAAGTCATTAATGAAAGCATTAAATGCCATGCAGACACAGAGGCCA
>NW_012154062.1:3747437-3751468 GCF_000956105.1 Propithecus coquereli
GGGTAACAGAGCTGGGACTCACACCTGAGTTGGTCTGTTCTAGTGTCCTCGTTCTTTCTGATGTAAGCATGTAACCTTTGGACGCTCTGATTCTATGCTGAAGGTGGGCCGAACCACACTGCTCGGGGGACAGGATGGCTGTGATGAAATAAGTCATTAATGAAAGCATTAAATGCCATGCAGACACAGAGGCCATTCAGAATGGGCCCTCTGAAATGGAAGCTTGGCTCAAACAGTGCCCACTTTCAAGGGAGCCTGGTTTCAATGGCCAGATGGCGGGGAAGGAAGGCATTAAAGGAAGTGCCTTTCTGCTGGGCTTGCAAAACTTCAGGTTCATGAATCCAGGAGCAGATTAAGGAGGAGAAAACAGGGTTTTAGACTGCAGCCTCAGGAGCTTCCCGCTTCTCTAAGGCCGGGAGGTTGGCTTTTCCAATTGTGCGATTAAGCTATTCTATCCAGCCTCACTCCTGGTTTTCAATTAATCTGCAGTAATGAATTCAGCAACCAAAATGCATTTGCTAATTGAGGTGCCTGCTGGCCAGGTCACCCCCCTCCCCTGTCTGACTGCTCCCACTGTGCCAAGGTGGAGTAGGGTAGCAGGGCCCCTACCCCCACCCCCTCTGAGGGGGTGCCGAGCAGGCAGGATAAGGCACTACCTTGGAAGGGGTGCTCCTAGTACTAAGTCACAGGTGGAAATTGCTACTCAGGGCACAGTCCTTGACTTTTTGTTTCTAAGCGAATGCTCGCCCAGCTATGTGATCTCCCCAGCCCTTGGCAACTGTTATGTAACGCAAAGGACATTAAACCCAGACCAGGCAGTTCTTGGTACAGAATCCAGGCTGTTGTTTGTGAGCAGGTCGACTTTGGAAAGTTACTTCCTTCCTTTCAGCTTGCTCATCTGGAAAATGAAACTAATAGAACTGACCCTGGGGTCACAGTGAACAGTCCATGAATGTAATAGGAGCTTCTTACCGTTTCTTCCTCCATGCTGCGGCTCGGCCAGTCTGGGCACAGGGAGACAGCGCCCCAGGGAAAGCTTGGGTTTACTGATGGGCGGTAAATGCGCAAAGCACCAAGAAAGGGTGTGGGGCTGAGCTGGGAGGAGGGGTCTCCTGCAGAAAATGGTCTGGAAGTGAAGGAGGAGGCGCCAGGCTGAGGAGTCGGGATCCTCATGGGAGGAACGGACAGACAGGGCTGGAGAAGAAAGGGAAGGAATGGGACAAAGCAGGGAGATGGAGGTGACACTGGGGGCTCACCCTCCCCTTCTGTTCCCAGCCTCTGGCCATCTGCAGACCACAGCCTCACAAAGGACAGTGATGGGAGGTGCTGCATGGGGACACAGGCTAGAGAACTCTCCAAAACCTGTTTAGAGCCTTCAGATTCCTTTTTTTCTTTTTGGAAAAAAGGACCTGATGGAACCAGCCCCCCAGCCAACCTTCCTTTGTCTCCGCCAAGGCAGAGAAAGGTGATCAGCTCGACTTTGGGGAGTCACTGGCAGCATCCTCCAGGGACCCAGAGGGAGGCCTGCAGCCCAGGCCAACATCTGACTGTAGTACTGCCCTCAGGGCTGAGAATTTAAAAATGAAAAAGAAACAAAAAGACCTGAATGCTTTTCCCCAGGACAGAGCAGGCATCCAGAACACCTGGGAAGTAGAGGGAGTAGCCAGGTCAGATATCCCCAAGTCACAAATGTGGGCCACCAAAGGGAAGATTCTGGGAATTCCCTTTGGCATTAATTCTGAGAAGGGTGAGGCTACAGGACAACACTGGAAGCCATTCTAGGGACTGGGAGTCAGTGAGAATGTCCTGGTGCAGGCTACCTCCTCAGAGACTGCCAATGGGTCAGGCCAGGGAAGTGCACAGGGACCCAGTGCTGGCTGGTGGTGTCACCTTTGCCACCAGAGACATTACGCCTGATGCTGGGACAAGGGCACTCTCTAGGGACAGCACATCCAGCTGTCCCCTCCCTGCTGCTGGAAGAGGACGTAAGTCACACAGGCGATCTTTCTGAAGCCACATTGCCCTCTGTGGCCACCTAACTCAGGCTGTAGGTTATCTGCCTCTAGATTTACTATACTCGAAATGAAGAATCAATTTCTTTAAAAGTCATCCGCCCCAAGAAAGACAGTTCAGACACCACAGAGCATCAAAGAGGAAGACATGACGGGGCGCAGGAAAGGCATTTAGACTCTTTTGATGGTCTCATGTCTCAAACCTGTGGGCAGATATCAAAGAATATTGGCTGTTCTTCAATCATTCCCAGAATAAATGTTTATTGGATGCCTCCTTCATGACAGTTTCTCTGCCGTGTATGTGCTGTGAAGAAGAGAGACAGATTCCCTGTCCTCGGAGGTCTGGGAAAGCGACCACTAAACCAGGATCCACAAAAGATGGTGAGTGACTTGCTCAAGCATGTTGACACCGAGTCACAATGACATGTCACAAGAGGTAGGACGAGGAAGAAAGCCTGCAAATTATTTCATCCAAACTCCCATTCCATAAATGAGGGAAGCAGATCCCCAAAGAGGAATTTGGTTAGTGTAATGTCACACCGATGGGAAGCGCTGAAGGGGCTTCCAGCTATACTCATTGGGCTGGGCTCATCCTTGAGTAGCAGTGAGGAGATGAGAACTTTGAGTCTGGGTTCCAGCTCTTCCACAAAACCTTCACAACTGACTTCAGCCTGAAACAATTCCTCCCTTCTCTGAATTCAAAGCTCTGGATCGTCCGCTTCCTCAGATCTCACACACCACATTCCGGATAGCGTGCACTGACAGCATGCAGCTCGCACGCATGAGCTGCTTGGCTTCTGCCATCCCACCAACCATAGGAGCTATAGTCACTCAACTCCCAAATACAGTCTCATCCCCATCCAACATGGAGGACTAACATTATCCTGAGAGAGGTGAACTGTGAAGACCCCTCAATCATAGCCTTAGAGATCTTCTTGAAGGTAGTCTTGCTCCTGAACCTCACTCTAGCCTTGAACCTTCTACTCCTCCAAGACTGGGCTCCAGCCTTAATGACTTTCCCCACGACCTGGGTTCTGCCTCATTCCCTTTGACTATGCCCTAGCTCAGAACCGAGGGGCTAGATTTCCCTTCACTAAACTCGCCCCTCCTCGTGTATGGCTACCTGCCACTCCCACCTGCCCTCTCCAGAGCTGACCACCACCACACCACATCTTTGCACCTGAGTCTTGTCCGGTGTGCCCCAACCTCAGCCTCTGCTTGGATTTCTGGTTAAGTACCTCACAAGTCACCTATCCTTTCTTCTCGTCCACTCGTCTATTGGTTTCGGACTCCAGTTTCTGCTGATTTCCACGTATGGAATGCCCTCTGGTTACAGACCCACAGCTAACACCAACCCTTCCTCGGAGTCCCAGCTCTAGATTCTCAGCAAGGTGCCTTCTAGTTCCAGACTGTGTCCCCGTCTTCTTTTACTCCACCCAGGGTCTCACAGGTAGTAGATTCCCAGTGGGTGTTTGAGAGACAGGCGGGTCCTTCCCAGGTGGGTACGCTTCGAAGTGTTGCTGAAGCAAGGGCACATCAGATGAATTGGCCAATCCCCAACTTCTACAACAACACACAGGGCCCTGCCAGGTCCCCTCTCCCAGCCCAGCCTGGCCCACTGTCCCCCACTCCAAATCTGGAGCAAAGCTGATGCCTTCAACCCTTCACCACTCTTGTCCCAGTTGACCAGAAGTCACAGAGATTTTGTCAATGCTCTAAAGGAATAAAAAAACAAATAGCATTCCTCGGGCTTAGCTTAGCATTTTTCACCCGGGTTCCCACCATGCCCCACTCTCCCCTCCCTTTTGTCTTCGTCCCTCCTCCCCCTTCCACCCCCTACCTACAAGGAAAAAATAATAACAAATAGGAAGGCTAATTCTAAGTTTGTGCCGCCCCAGCGTGCGTCCTGGCCCGCCTTTAGTCCTGTTATTTTCTCCCGTGTCTGGGTTTGACAAGACTGATGACATTTACGTTTTCCAAAAGCTTCAATAAAAGGCACTTTAGCTGCAATCACCTCCA
>NW_012154062.1:3754443-3759463 GCF_000956105.1 Propithecus coquereli
TGCCTGAAGAAAACCAAAGCATGTCATGAAGTTTGGACAACTAGGATACGGCACATGTCAGCGAATGCCTCCTCTCTGAAATAAGCTATCCAGACTTGATGTCCCATGTGGCTAATGAGACCAGAAGCTCATCTCAGAGGAGAAAACAAGATATGGGAACAAAAGAGAAAGCAAGAGTCAGGGGACCCAACAATTGATTTCCAAGAGTCTACTTCCATGACAGGAACGTACAGGAAATGTAAAGATTTGGACATTTCGACTGTGTTTCCTGAGCTGTTCTCACATCTCAAGGGTTATGAAAATCCATGCCAGACTCTCTCTGAAGACGGACACTGGACTCTCCAGTTGTTGGAAGGCTGGACAAGCATTGGCCCAGACAGCAAGAAAAAGAAAACAAACAAAGCAACAACAAGAGAAATCAAAGTTATCATAGGACTAGAAGAAGTAGGTGAAAAGCCAAGCAGAGAAGAAAAAACATTGTGTGGGGTGGCCTGTGCGGTGGACTCGAAGAAGACAGAGAAATACCTACTGCCAGGACCTCCTCTTGAGGTCCTAATGAAAGCCATAGACCGTTACCCCAGGAAAAGGTACAGACACAATCACATGCAGAGAATGTTGCATCCGGCTTCAGGGGGTGCATAGACCCAAAGCCCACCCCCCGAGACTTCTAATCATCACCAAACCATCGCTTTCAAGAGAAGGAGACTTAAGAGCCATACGGGCATGGTGGCTTCCCCCAAATCAGCAAGCAGGTGGACCAGAGATTCAAGAGAACCTCCCAGGTTTCCTGTCTCTAAACCAGACTATTCCCATGGAAGGAAGCTGGAAGAAATTTCTGTCTTCAAGGCCAGAGTCTGAGTCTGTTGGATTCCCTGCAAACACCCTAAAACTGTCCTCGTCCCTGCTGTCCATACTGGAAGGTCCACTGACAGCCCTGACGTGCCCACCAACCCGGGTGTGTATTTCTGGGGTGGTACCTCTCTGTGAAGATGCATCAGGACTCAGGGGAAGCTGGGCTGCCTCCCCTAAAGGTACCAGAGACTCCCCAAACCCTTGGATGGAGACAGAAACAGTAGGAACAAATAGCCCAGGACAAATGCCAGAAACAGCACTGATCACGATTCAAAACTCACTTTTCCAGAAAGCAAAAACACCCCATCCTGTGTCCTGGCTCCAAGCGTGGGCATCTTCCGCATTCCTCAGGCCCGTTCAGGAGGGAAGGAGCAGTGTTCCCCTTACCCAGAGCGTGCGTTAAGTACTCCCACCCCCTCTGCTCAAGGCGGAGGCAGGAAGGGTCCAGATCGTGTGTGAACTGCTGTGCCAGCACTCCCAGGCGGAAGGGGGGCAATGCCAGGTGGTGCTATCATGAGATGAGTTCACAGCCATGGCAGGGCCCAGTGGGGGGCATCCCCAGAGGGAGATTCTCCATCTACATTCTATGTTCCCTGGCTTAGCAAGAGCTTCTAGCAGCCCCTCAACAGCTGGCTGAAGCCCACGAGACAAACTGCATAGATAATATAGATAAGGTCTTCGGGTGATTGCTCACTTTATTATTACTATTAATCTGGTATCATGATTGGAACGTTTCTCCGTACTTGCAACCATCCCTGGCCCGCCCTTCCTTCCCTGACCACCTGGCCGTCTAGTTCTCTCCCGCTCACTCCCTTTCTCTTTTCCTCTCACCCTGTACACAGGGCTGTTCGATTAATTTACTTCCAGAAAACAAAATCCACTGTTGGGAGCTTTTGCTTCCAAAGGCCGATGCCCTGCTGTCTTACAACTACTTCTAACAGCAGCAGCAGCAGCAGCAGCAGCGAGTGATGAGAAAGTCATTAGGCAGGAGGGCCGGCGCTCCCCTGCCACTCCCTGTGGCCCCGTGTGCTCTGCCAGAGCCCATATATAAGCAGGGGGAGGCAGAAGAGGGAAGCCAGGGAGAGAGGGAAGGAGGGGTTCTGTCCAGGGGAATGGCAGAAGCTCCAAGGTCTGGATTCCAGATTCCAGAGAAAACAGATGTGGCCACTGGGAAAACCTTCGTGTCTGCCTTGATCCCAGCTTGCATCTCCAATGGCCTGCTGTTAAATAGATACCTGGTTGCTTAGTTGGTTGACTGGTTTCAGGCCGAGATTTGTCTGTGAACACACAAGGTCACCAAGAGGCCACCACGCTCCTGGCCTCCATGGCCTCAGCACTTCCATCTTCTCCTTTCTGCTCGAAATTTGGCACAAACAAAAGAAGCAACTTCAAAGCATAGCGGCTTACTCACTGCATCGAGGACTTTATTGTGACATCTGGTGGCTTTCCACTGCCCCGCCTGGGAAGCAGCAGCTTGCACGACAGCTCTTTGGGGTGTCCCCTGCCTCCTCCATCTCCTCAGTCCCACAACACACACATCACTCTCCCCCAGAAGAGAGGGCTCCTGCCAGCTCCCACAGTGCTCCCCCATCCTTCCGGCGATCCCAGCACCAGGGCCTCCTGAGCTCTGAATATGTCCCCCTCTTCCTGCCGAATCGCATTCAGTGAGTTACAACCCCCGTCAGCCTCTCTGTACAGGGTTTCTAGGATTCCACTCATCTTCCCACTTGCCCTGTGCCCTCTAACAGGGGATGAGCTCTTTGTGTTTTATTTATTTTTTTTTTCACAGACAAAGGAGAGTTTATTAGTCATAGCAATAGCAGAAGCCAAATTATCAGCACTGTTTTTTATTTCAGCATATTATGGGGGTACTGTGTTTTATTTTTCTAAATTATATTACTATCTCTTACTTAACAAACCCTATGTGAGGCTCAACTAGGTACCAGACAGCAGCCTAAGCATTCTGTAAATACTGACTCGTTGAACTCTCACGCCAGCCCTCATTTTACAGATAAGAAAACCAAGGCAGGGAGAGTCTTAATGACTTGGCCAAGGTCACACAGCCACAGTGGCAGAGCCAGGATTTGCACCCAGGCCAGCTGCCTCTCAATCTCCGCTCTCAACAATGATGCTGAAATGCTTCCCTCCGGCTGCTGTGGCTGGAGCTCTCCCTGACCCAGGGAGCAGGTGTTTTCTCACCTGCTTCCTTCCCTCCTTCCTGCGGCTCCGCTCCCCTCCATGCCATATTTGCTGCGGGAATGTTTGGTCTGTGTCAAGCCCCGTTTGCCCTCCATCCTCCCGTGGATCTTTCCTAGACTTCCTGGCTCTAATATGCACATGACCCAGCCTTGTCTTGTCACTGCCCATCTCCCCTAGGTAGCAAACCACAACAGTGATGCCCAGATGTGCTCAAAGACAGAGGCCTTTAAACCTGCAGGGGCATTGTTGGCCATGCCTAGGACCAAAATTGAGGACCTTCTGAAAAGCCCACTTCTCAAGCCTCCATCAGCAGAGTCTGACCCTGAGAATCTGTCCAAACCCAGTGAATGCATATTCCTTCATGCACTCAGCTTGCATGTGCATAACGTCCCATAGCTCAGACTTCGAATCTCCTGCCAGACCTGCCATCCGTCTCTACTTCTGCCAGCTCCGCAGCCTTGGTGGCTAGAGAACAGACAGTATCAGTATCTGACCTCGGGCTGTGTCCTCAGGGGGTTTGGCCAGACCTGCTAGGCTCTGACACTGGCCCACATCATTTGAAGCCTTATTAGTCACTCAGGCACCAAAGCTTGAAATGGCCCCTCACTTGCCTTGCGCTCAGCCTGGGCGGGCTTCAGCAGGATGAACCTAATTAAAAACCACTCCATCTTCCCACTTCCACTAGGAATAGCTACTGTCTGCTTCTCTCCAAAATCTGCATCTCATTTGATACCAGTACCTTCTCCCTGTGGGTCCTTTCGGTTTTCCAGAGCCTATTAAAACAGCCATGTCTGCCTTATTTATATGAGATTAGGTTGCGCTATATGCAATTTCCTTCCTTTCATGTCCAGGGCAATTTATTCTTCCTCTTCTTCGCGTGTCACGTGCTTTCTGTCCTTCTCCGGAACTCTTTCTTTTCCCAGGCTGGGATTTGAGCTTGATATGGATATTGTCACCAGTCATCCTCTATTACTCAGCTTTGGTAGGGTGGGAGGAAAGGGACTTCCTATGTTCCTGACTTGGAAACCAGGTACATTATTAAGTCCACAAAGGAAAAGAAATGCAAGCCATGGGCACCAGATACCTGGTACCTGGGGCGGTGGGGGGCGGGGACAACCCTGAGATGGTTTTAGCTGCAATGCACTTGGATTTTGCATTCACTCCACATGCCTGGCTTGGAAACTGGCACCTCCAGGTTAGGAAATGCTGTTGTTAAGAAATGAGGGGAGGGAAGGGAGGGAAAAGGAGGGAGGGAGGGAGAAATGAAGGAAGGAAGGTAGACACCATAAAAGTAAGCTTCATGGAATGTCAAGAACAAGCTTCTAGCACATCATTAGCTGCCTAGGACATCAACCACAGTCCAGGCTGGGTTAGAGTGACAGCTGTCTTCAGGTCCTGAATCTTAGCAACCATAAATTCTAATCATTAGCATCTGTACATTTTCGCAGTTTACAAGAAATTTCACTAGCACTTGCTAACACTAATCTGACCCTCCTGGGACTAAAGAGCTAAGTGGCCTAGCGCTGGAATGCAGCTCTCTAGACTCAGACACCTGTTCCCCTACACCACACAGCCCCAGACAGACAGGGGCATGGCCACCTTCTGTCCTGCACTTTCAGTGCGGCCCAAAGCCAGAAAGCATCTGTGATCAGGACTGCAGTACACCGGAATGTCATGTTGGCCTTGGCAGCGCCATTGGCAACCCAGATTTTCCAACTTGCTCAGTAATTCTTGAAATGCTCTTAACAAGAGGAAACCTCCTAATCCACGCCCAGAGCTCAGGGCTGAAAGGCAAACACTTCGAAACGCATCGCAGAGCCTACCTTAGGCTCTGTGAACTCACATTCTTAGGATATGAATTCACATTCTTTCTGGATTCCTGATAAGAAAAAAATGAGAAGAGGCAGTACGGTCAGTAGCAGCCAAGAATATGGACCCTGCAGCCGGACTGCCTGGGTTCACACACTTG
>NW_012154062.1:3759513-3761661 GCF_000956105.1 Propithecus coquereli
AGCAAATTCAACTCATGCAACTATCACCCAGATCAAGGAAAAAAACATTTTAAGAAGCTCTGCTCAAGCTCCTGCTTAGCCACTAACTCCCTGGAAGGTATTGTCATCCTCATCTCTAAAAGAAGCAATCAGTTTTGCCTACTTTTTAACTTAATATAAATGGAATCATACGTATGGTATGTGTCTATCTATGTCTAATACACGTTGCTAGATATGGCAATGTCATTCATTTTCATTGTTGGATATCCTTCCATTTGTAATTGTATCACAATTATTTATTCATCTTTATTCTTGATAGATATTTGGTTTTTTCCTAGTTTGAAGCTCTCGTGAATACTACTACTATGACCATTCTTTCTGTCTCAGTGCACATAAATATTCACTTTTCTTTGGATGCACACCTAAGAGTAGAATTGCTAGCTCACGGGGTATGTGTATATAGTCAGCTTTGGTTGATACTGTCATGCAATGTTCCAAAGTTGTACCCATTTATTCTCCTATGCAAAGTGTGAGAATTCCAGTTGCTCTATGTTCTCATCAATACATGATGTCTCAATTTACTTTGGTGCATGTCTATGGTTTTAATTTCCATCCTCTGATCACGACAGTTTTGCTCCTTTCCATATGTTACTGATCATTTGGATATTTTCTGTTAAGGATTTTGCCCATTTTTCAATGGATTATTTGTCTTTTTCTCATTGATTTGTAGGTCTTTACATATTCTGGAGACAAGTTCCTTGTTGTTTCATATGCATCTAGGCAGAAGGTGTGACATGTCACCTGTGGGGCTTCATGCCACCAATCTCAACACCTTACTCTTTTTCTCACCCATCTCCCAACTTTATTTTAGGCCTGATGTCACTTGTCCCATTCTGCTATGATCAGCCCAGGCTCCCACAAACATTTCTTATACTTCCTCACCTCCCTGCTGCCTGGATGCTGCTACCCCAGACATCATACCCAGAGGCAACGTGGCCGTCAACAGACATAGGTAACTTCCTCCAGCCCTTGTGCTCCAGCCCACGTCACACCCCATGTGGGCCCCAACACAGCCCCGAAGCTCACCCACAACTCTGAGCCCAGTAAAGATGGAGGATGGGCTACACAGCAGGTGAGCCTACACTGGGCGTGGGAAAGGAGTCTCATCCCCTCTGAGCTCTAACAGTATAGGGGACCAGGCATATTGGGAGGAGAGCTTTTTCAGAACCCCAATGGCAAACACTGAGAAAAGATTGACTTTATATAGAACATTTGCTTCATATGCGAGAAGGCTACTACTGGTCTGGCTAGAAAACAGGAAACCAGAATCTTGTCTCATTGCTGCTCAGGGCGACTAGCCCATTTCAGTTTTCCTAGGGTTATCCCGGTTTTAGCTTTTAACATCCTGCATCCTGGGAAACACCTCAGCGTCAGGGCTATTGGCGACCCCTGTTGCTCCACCTACATGGCTACGTGTCTTGGGGAAAATTACTTTCTTTCTCTGGGATACAGAACTTCCATCTATAAATTGTGTCGGGAGTAGGATAGAGGATCTCTACTTTGCCTTCCACATCTGCTTCTTTCCGTTGCTGTTGTTGTTATTCTAGGATATTCTAGTGTCCTAGTCAGGAGACAGATGGAGAAATTCCATGAGGGAGGTGGGTGCACATCCACCTCTGTACTAATTTGCCGTAACAATGATGGATACCAAGTGCTGAGAGCCACTGTGTGTCAGGCACTGTGCTCTGTGTTCTAGCTTCCCAATCCCCTTTAGTCTTCATGGCATTCCAGGGACATAAGCATCAGTGTCACCATTTCGTTTATGTATGAAACCGAGGCTCAGAGAGTTTCAGCACTGTGCCCACTGTAACACAGCTAGTCAACAAAGGACTAATGTTCAGCCCCCCACCCCCACTCCCGTCTCCTCTTTCCAAACTTAACTGCTGTGTAAACCAGCTTAACTGCTGTGTTAAGCCAGCTCCCATCTAATTACTCTGTGCCGACGTGTCCTCACTTATAAAATATGCTCTCTCACCTACCCACCTTACGCCTGTCCCGTGACAAGGGGCTTTCATGTGCATCATGTCATCTGATAACTACCTGACAGGGTTGTCATGACATCAAGTAAGAGCCTTGAAAAATTAAAAAAATTTTCTTTAAACAAAGGGA